>NC_037596.1:26473732-26531660 GCF_003073045.1 Pomacea canaliculata
GGAGATACAACAACGTACAACACATTTTCTAACCAACGCAAGGGAGACAGTCTGGTCCCTCGTTAGACGTAGTCAGGGATGATAACTTGTTCCTTGCAGACGCCACTGCTCTACCATGATTACCAAGAATAGTCCAACCACTTCTCACAGTTGCCATAGAATGGAGAGTCAAAGCAAGTGCTGTATCATGTCTCTGTGGATTCCTTGTCATTGCTTTCTTTTGCAGATATTTTTGCACCTCTGAACTTCTGATTTGTCTCATTTTCAGATTTCGTCCCACTGAGTTCTACAGCTTTGTAAAGGGACTCAAATTTGTATGGACAAAATTGAACAACATAAATCTGTTACACGTTTTTTTATAGTTAATGTAGAGGTTGTAGTGTGTTACCGCACGCATGTTCTAGCGAAATGTTTAGTGAATGGTTTTCCTATCTGCATTCAGTGTGATTAAATCACCCGTGAACGGAGACGATACAACTTTATCTGTTTAAGGAACACTGTTTTTTCGGTTATAAACAAACCGACAACAGAGTTACAGCAAGATATCTCAATAGACCCATTGGCAATATCTCGAAGGCAGCATGGTCTGAGCATTGGCTGAACTTAATAAATGGCGCATCAGGATTATGGAGGTGGAGCCTCATTGGGGGTCGACGGCGGACAGCTAATTCTCTCTCGTTAAAAATGAGTGAAAAAAAGAAAAGAAAGGAGAAATAGAGATTTTGGAGGTAGGTGATCGCAAAACCTGAAGCAGATACACGCAGTGACACCAGCTAAATTTGCAAGGTAAAGCGAAATAAAAGAGGGAGGCGCTCTGCTCATGAATGTGGTGTAGCGTCCTGCATGTTACCTGTATTTCACAGGCACGGGTGTAGTTGCGTTTTCCACGCATCCGTGGTACCCGCGGTAGACTACGTGCCAGGTATGAGGAATGAAAAGAAGGGTTGGCAGGTTGGAAGGGAACAAAGATACTGTCAGCGGTACACGCTTGTGTAGAGGCCAGCGTCGTTGCTGTATGCGATCACTTACTAGACCAATTTTAAGGTCTGCATAGTTTGCTAGAAACAAGGGTATGGGGAAGAGGTTAGTCAGAGTAAGACTGGTGTGCGAGTAGTTCAGTATAAGAGTGCAAGACACACCACACACACAGACTCGCATTTGTCTACATTTCACAGTGGTGTAGGAAGAATGCTTATCTTTAAGGGGGTTGAGGGGGGACGACTTTGTCATGTGATAGACTAGTAATTAGGGCTTAGTGTGGTTTACCCGTTGTTCTATCACGAGACAGGTGTACGGCCGGCGAACTGACGGGCAGATGGGTGACCCTCGGGCCTTTGACCAGTAAAACCTAAGACGGCACCGCTTACGTGGCACAAGACCGTCGCACGGTACCAGGATGCCTGATGAGCGCGGTGACGGGCAAGAGCTGTCCTTTCACAGAGAACTCTTCAGGTCACGAAATTTAGAAACACAATAAATATTATTACACTCAGTCAGAAGGGCAGACCAGAACGCTTGGACCTATAGTAGGACGAGTGAAGGTACTAGCGGAGGAGAGTGGGGTGTAGGGAAAGACAAAGTGACCACCACCTATAATGGATTAGCTAAGTAGTGATTGGACATATGTAGATATATGGACTAAGTCGAGTAGAATATTGTGGCAGGAATGACTTGACAAATCACGAAAGAGTAGACAGACCGACGCGCAATGAGAATTTAACATGGCACGGTTAAATACATCAAAGGACACACGGGTCTTTCACATTGGGCTAACTCGACCAGTAAAGCTGTAGAGGTAACTCTCAAGCTGTTCCAGGTTCTCCACTGCAACTCTGTGTGAGAAGTGTGACAGCTTCAGCACAACTTACTCAAGAGGCGCGTCTGACCGCTGGAGCGAGTGTTATAAAGCTTCATCACCAGCAGCTGTTTGATCGAAACCAGTAGAAGCTGAACGCTATAAGCATGGGTCTTTGTTTAGGTGCGTGTCTTGGCAGTTGAGACAACGCTTCGACCTAGACTCCTAGAGGACGAAAAGAAGCCCGTTGTAACACGGCAAGTCCAGAGAAAGGACGCCACGGAAGACACGAGGGTTGACAGAACAGTGCCAGAGTCTTGAGCTAGAGCAAGAAGGCCGCTGCGCATCGACAGAGCGACACAAACAGGGCTGCTTGCAGTTAAGCCAAGCACGGTCCGTGTTCGCTGTCTTAGCCTACAGTTTACGCCTACTAAGGGCGTTGCATGGGCGGTCTCAACTCTGCTAAAGCGGCGTCTTCGTCTTAAAATTTAAGACTGGTCCCCCCCCCCTTATTTAAGACTGGTCTCCTTGCTTAGCCGCGACACGCTGCTTACGCATGACCGCACGGCGGCTTTTCGTAGTCACAGTGGCGGCTTGATAGTGTTGTTTACCAAGTTGCGCCTGCGTATACCATTGCACACAAGATACAATTTTTCACTACTATCAGCGATCCATCAAATTCCATTAGAAATATATAATGTAGATTTGGTTTCATCGTTTTCAATTTCGTCGAGCGAAACATAACAGTGGAGAAATGATTTCGACCATCATTTTCAACGAAAAGGGCTCTATTCGCCTTTGTTGCAGGTAAGACTATAGTTCACGTATCACCACTATATAAATATATAATAATAAGTGTAATTGACAGCATTACGTTTAAAAATATTTCATAATGTTAGAATGACATCAAAATATAATTACGATAATAAAACAATGGCGTATAACTTAAACGGAGTTGATGACAGTGTGATGTTTGTTGTTATTATTGCTGCCTCAGTAAACATGAGACCACAAAACCTATACATATTGGAAAGGAAAACTTGAACTTTGCAATAAAACTAATGAAAAATTTTCTACTTTCACTCTGGTGACAGCAATAATCCAAGAAATTCACTCGTTTTGCTATAATTGGAGTCGATAATGATATTCAGACGCACAATTCTGGCCTTCCATTGTGCTCGGAGTGTTTTTTTTTTAGAGTATAAACATTATTAAAAAAATTGATATCATTGATTTAAGTAAAACAACACAGAAAAATTAGGCAGAGACACCAGAGTATCTCTCATATAGTTTGATTTAGTACATGTTTATCAATTTGACAGGCAGTTCCTTGCAGTATCCTCTCAAGTTTTAACAAACATTTCGCTCAAGAGGTAGATAATCATAATAAGTTAACGTTCACATCGTCCTTTTAACTAAAAATAGAGAACTTCGTTTAGATGTGAGTACTAAAATATATAAATCATTGAGGTCAATAATATTTCCTATGTCTTTTGCAGGTGATGGTGGCATCACAATTTTATGCTACAAGCTGTCACGGACCGTCCGCGGACACGCGCATTCTTTCCACAAACCAAAATATTCTGATCGCTTGAGGGTGGGCATACCTTCTTAGAGGCACGAATAATTATTCAATTCAAACACAATTTTAAACGAAACAAAGGCAAAGTATTAACGATCTTAGATTCACTCCTTCATTCGCCACACAAGATATATTACCAATATATTATCATTCATCCAATGTACTATTAGTTAACAATAAAATTGATTCCAATAAATATTGTCCATGATGAAGTATTCCGCTGTCTCCGGAGCTGTCCTTTCTTGATGAATTACCAATGTTAATATCCACTGTATTATCGTATAAAAAATGTTCGTTCTTGATGAAACATTAACCTTTTTATATTAAAGTCTTTGTGACCCTCCGAAGTCCTCTATTCTAATTAGTCCCACTAATCTTCTTTCCTAGAAGTCTATTTACTGTTAAAAATAAATTGTTTTTACGGTACCAACAGTTTACAAGCGGAACATCTCGGTCTTGCACATGCGGCCGCCTCCTAGGTGTTTGGCAGGATGATGTTAGATTAGCTGAAGGCCGTGAGGAAACCTTTCCTCCACCGACGCTTACTCTCAGGCTGTTAAGAACTGTCCCTTCCAGGCGACAGATGGAGGTCGGTGCACCAGTCTTGCACCAAGTTTTCCGTTCTGGGACCGTTGTTTTCTCGCTCACACAGTGTGTGGTTTCTTGCCCCACCAAGAAACTTACTGCGGATGCCCAAGCCACAGAGCTCCCCCACGGTGCGGACACGGACTACAGTGACTCACGACCTGTGAAGTACATCCACCTGTAGTTTTAACCAGGTATTACTTCCGTAATATTTTTCCGCTGTCGCAGCAGTAGCGAGAAAGTCCGAGAAAAACCACCAGCTCCAACTCTGTTCCGCCGTTAGCTCTCTGCTTTTCGTTTTTTCTCTAACATTATTTTCCTCTATCTTTTACGTCACCTTATTTTGACATCACAATTTACGTCATTTGCTCAAGGGCAAACAACTTCCAGCCCACTACCCTAGATCAGTTCAACCACGGTTGTCGATCTTCCCTCCTAACCCCCTCTACTAAGTACTTATCCGTTACATTCCTCCCCCCTGAAAAAAAAGAATGAAAAAATCAATTTAAGAGTTATCTTTCTTTCACTTCTACGGGATAAATTGGTCCCACTCGACCCGGGATAGATTGTCAGCGAGAAGATTCTCTGTTCCCTTAATCGTCTCAACTGAAAACTGAAACTCTTGAAGAGCTAGCATCCATCTCATAATTCGAGAATTATGATATACAGCTGTTTTTTAAAAACAAAGAGGGTTTGTGATCTGTCTGTAAAAATGAACTTTCTTCCGTACAGATAACGAGAGAGTTTCGAAATTCCCCATATTATTGCCAGGCACTCTCGTTCTATGGTGCATCGTGTTTCAGGACCTGTCAGTTTGTGGCTGACGTAGCCACTGGAAAACGATCTCCTCCGTATTCCTGCAAGAGTACTGCTCCTAATCCCACCCCACTCGCGTCAGTTTGAACTATGAACGGCTTTGTCAAACTTGGCAGCGCTAGTATGGTTGGGATGACAGAACGGTTTGGATGTGAGTTAATGCTTGGACACATTCATCTCGACCATTGAATATGTTTTGGGCTGTTTCCTTTGTCAACTCTGTAAATGGGTGCAACCACCGTAGCAAAGTTAGGAACATAGCGTCGGTAGTAGCTGATCAGACCTAAGAGTGCTCTCACTTGCTTCTTACTGCTAGGAGTAGGAAGTCTTAGAATTTTCTGTACTTTATCAGGACTGGGACGCAGATGCCCTCCCCCACTATGTGTCCTAAGAATTCCAAGCTCCGAAATCCCATCTGAATTTTCGAAGGCCTTACAGTGAGTTGATAATGGGCTAAGGTTCTTAACACCCCTTCTACATGAGTCAGATGCTCTTCCCACGTTTCGCTAGCAACCAGTAAATCATCAAAGAAGGTATGTGCTGGAAACCTTTCCATATTGAGCGCTCTCATAGCTCTCGCAACGTTGCAGGAGCTGTAGCCAATCCAAATGCATTCGGGTCCATTGAAATAAGCCTTTGGTGTTTGAAAGGCTGTTTTTGGCCTATCTTCTCTTTAACTCTGATTTGCCAATATCCTTTGGCCAAATCTATTTTTTAGTGAAAAATTGGGCTCGGCCCAATTGACTATATACAGTTTCGGATCCGGAATGGGTTCTGAGTCGAACTCTGTTATTTTATTTAGGGCTCGTAGTCGATACAAAAGCGTACTTAACCGTCCTTCTTTCTGACCAACAACGCTGGTGATGCATAAGGTGAGGATGATGGTTCAATCACTCCCATTTGTAACATTTTAATGACTTCCTTTTCCATGGTTTGCTGTAGAGCAAAAGGAAGTGGATAGGGCCTTAAGCGCACTACCTCTGGAGAAGTCAGTCTAATTTGGTGCTCAATTTCACCGTTAAACTGTCCTGGCATCACGGTCAGTATGTGTTGATAATTCTTTAGAATATTCCTCAATTGTGTGGTCTGGAGTTCAGTCACGTCGGGCCCCATTTTAATGCTGTTTATTCCTCGTTCCATCTCCAGGAAGAACTGGTATTTCCACGAATCATCATCGGTATCGGCTATCAATAAGGTCACATATGCCAGGTGTCCATTTGATTTCTCTCTCGGACTCCTGACGCATGATAAATCTTTGGGGGCACATCTCTTCCGAGATAAGATCCGAAAAGCCATGGATTTATCGTCATTGGTCTGTCCACAGTTAGCCGTTTTGGTGGTGTCTGGAATCTTCACATCAATCGGCGGTTCACGTCTGTGATATTTGCGCAACATATTAATGTGCATAACCCGGTCTTTTCCCTGCATATGGATCACGTAGTCTGGATGACATTCCCGGATGACTGAAAAAGGTCCCTTCCATTGCATGAGTAGTTTATTCGGGGACGTAGGTAACATTATCAGCACTTCGTCCCCCACCTGCAGAGTTCGTTGTTGCGTTTTCCTGTTAAAGTAACGTTTATTTCTTGCCGCCGTCCTATGGCTATTCTCTTGGGCCAATTGATAGCTTTCCTGTAGTAGATTTCTCAACTCATATATGTATTGGTAAACAGGTTTTGCATCCTCATCACTGATTTCCTTCTCTGTCCAAGTTGAGATAAGGAGGTCAAGTGATCCCTTGGTCGTCGTCCGAAAAACGAGTTCGAATGGTGAGAAACCTGTACTTTCGTGAGTTTCTCTCTGCAAGCGAATAAAAGGAGCAGGAAGATAGCGATGCCATTCTCGAGGCTGGCGATGTACCAACTTCCCAGCATTGGTTTTAATGTCCCGTGGAACTTTCACGCACCCATTCGTTTGTGGATGGTAAGGGGTGGAACGTAACCCTTGATGGACAGCAGTCTGAAAAATTCCTTCATGACATCGACATGAATTGTGTCCCCTGGTCGGATAGAATTTTTTCGGAAGACCATTCTGGCAAATACAACCAAGAGTGTTCAGCCACAGATACACTGTCAATTCTTTTTAACGGTATTTGCTTCTGGATATCTGGACGCCATGTCTATTATACTCAATACATGGTATGGCCCTCATTAGATGAATGGATGTATAGGACCCATGATATCTATAGCCACTCTCTTGAAGGGCTCATCGATGACTGGCACATGTACGAGTGGCACCGGTCGATTTCTTCCGTGTGCCACGGTTTTCTGGCACACGTCACATGTTTGGCAATACTTTCGGATGTCGCTCTTTACTCCCGGCCACCAAAAATTGGCGAGCACCCGATTCAGCGTGGCACGGACGCCTCCATGTCCGGCTAAAAGACCATCGTGAGCCGCACATAACACTGATGCCCTGAGTGTTTGTGGCACCACCACTTGTTGAAAAGTCCCTGTATTGGTGCGGGATGATCGAATCAACATTCCCTGCTGAAGATGGAAGTTCGTCTCCAGGTTGGCTTCTTCGCTCCTTTGACAGGCTGCAGCTCGGCATGTGATCAATGTCGGATCTCCCTCTGGAGTCGAACTAACTCCTCTCTAGGATGTCCATTGCTGGCTTTGGAATATGCAGCGGGAATTGGCAGTTCCATTCCCGCTTCTTCTGTCTTCTGGTTGTGCTAAGTCTGCTTTTGGTTTGTCACCAACCTCCCTCTACCCGTCTATATTACCCAAAATTAAATCTGTTATTGTTCGTCTATTACGCAACAGCGTAGTTTACCCGCATAGAAGGGGTCTCTACCTGTACCTCAGCGACTGGAAAGACTTCCGTATTACCCCCAAACGTAATACAGGACTGGGACTGACCAGTGTATTCTGACTGCCTAACCAGGGAGGCTCTTATGCCCGCTGTTGTGGCTCCCGTATCTCTTAACACAGTTATGGGTTTATCTCTAATATAACCTGGATAGAGAGGAAGTCGATCCATCTCTTCACTATTAAGAGTACTACACAGGATGGAAACGCTGGTTACTACCGGAGTGGATACTTCTGTGTTATCTTTCCGTCTAACATAAGGGCATTCACGGGCAAAATGTCCAATTTCGTTACAAGCGAAGCAAGTGAGCTCTCTCTTAGTTCTTCGCAGTACCTCATCTCTTGCTTTTCGGCCCGCTACTTCCATTGGATAGTTTTGTTAGGGCTTGATTTCCGAGGACTGTTGGTCTATTGGGTAGCCCTAAATGTGGGTGACCGAGGACGAAATTCACCCCGGTGTTGGCAACCGATACACCTTGGTTCTTTCTTGCCATACTTTTGTTGCATGCGCCTGCCGGTACTTCTCTGCCCTCGCTATCATCTCGGTTGCGGACTTAAATCTCGTTCTTTGCAAAAAGACAGCACTAATTCCTTTGACACGCTCTGGAGAATCTTGTTCCCGAAACATGAGGTCCAGAAGACCATCATACTTTTGTCCGCTTCGGCTAAAGTTATCCAACGGTTTTGCTAAACCGGACAACCTAGAGAAAAAATGCGCCATTGCATTCTCTGCGGTTCGGGTCGGATGGATCTAAATCGTTCCCGAAATCCCTCCGCTGTACACTGGTACTTTTGAAGTAATTCCCTCTTGAGTGTTTCATAGTCAACTATCCCCCTTGCACAAAGTGCATGGTACAGGGTTAAAGCTTCACCTTGTAAAAGAGCTGACAGATGTAAAGGCCATCGCTTCTCCTCCCACCTGAGAGCAACTGCATGCGCTTCGAATCTATAAATGAAAGAATCTATATCATCTTTATCTTCTCTAAAAATGGGAATTTTAGGAAGGTTACCACCACGCGTACCTCCCGCGGCCTGAATTTCTTCCCCTTCAGTCCTGCGTCCTGCTTGGAGCCTAAGTTTTTCTAACTCAAACTCCCTTTCTTCTCTTTCTCTTTCTATCTCTCTCTTTCTTGTCTTTCTCTTTCTCTTTCTTGTCTTTCTCTTTCTCTTTCTATCTCTCTTTCTCTTTCTTGTCTTTCTCTTTCTATCTCTCTTTCTCTTTCTTGTCTTTCTCTTTCTTGTCTTTCTCTTTCTATCTCTCTTTCTTTTTCTTGTCTTTCTCTTTCTTTATATCTATCAAAACGTTCTATGCACTGTTGGACGTACTTTTCCAGGGCACTATCAGTATAGCCCATTTTCAGTCCCTGGCTATAAAGCTATCTATATCCGGAATTCCTGTCTCTCAAGAACAATTTAAAGAAATATACCCTACGATGGCAAAACAAAGTAGTCAAAATAATCCACCAGATACTAATAATAACTTTTGTACAATATATGTAACCTGCCTCGCCATAGTACCGCCTCACCCTAAAGCGATCACGTCGGGTCACCAAAATGTCACGGACCGTCCGCGACACGCCATTCTTTCCACAAACCAAAATATTCTGATCGCTTGAGGGTGGGCGTACCTTCTTAGAGGCACGAATAATTATTCAATTCAAACACAATTTTAAACGAAACAAAGGCAAAGTATTAACGATCTTAGATTCACTCCTTCATTCGCCACACAAGATATATTACCAATATATTATCATTCATCCAATGTACTATTAGTTAACAATAAAATTGATTCCCATAAATATTGTCCATGATGAAGTATTCCGCTGTCTCCGGAGCTGTCCTTTCTTGATGAATTACCAATGTTAATATCCACTGTATTATCGTATAAAAAAATGTTCGTTCTTGATGAAACATTAACCTTTTTATATTAAAGTCTTTGTGACCCTCCGAAGTCCTCTATTCTAATTAGTCCCACTACTTTTCTTTCCTAGAAGTCTTTTTATTATTAAAAATAAATTGTTTTACGATACCAACAGTTTACAAGCGGAACATCTCGGTCTTGCACATGCGGTTGCCTCCTAGGTGTTTGGCAGGATGATGTTAGATTAGCTGAAGGCCGTGAGGAAACCTTTCCTCCACCGACGCTTACTCTCAGGCTGTTAAGAACTGTCCCTTCCAGGCGACAGATGGAGGTCGGTGCACCAGTCTTGCACCAAGTTTTCCGTTCTGGGACCGTTGTTTTCTCGCTCACACCAGTGTGTGGTTTCTTGGCCCCACCAAGAAACTGTACTGCGGGATGCCCAAGCCACAGAGCTCCCCCACGGTGCGGACACGGACTACAGTAACTCACGACCTGTGAAGTACATCCACCTGTAGTTTAACCACGGTATTACTTCCCGTAATATTTATTCCGCTGTCGCAGCAGTAGCGAGAAAGTCCCGAGAAAATCCACCAGCTCCAACTCTGTTCCGCCGTTAGCTCTCTGCTTTTCGTTTTTTCTCTAACGTTATTTTCCTCTATCTTTTACGTCACCTTATTTTGACATCACAATTTACGTCATTTGCTCAAGGGCAAACAACTTCCAGCCCACTACCCTAGATCAGATCAACCACGGTTGTCGATCTTCCCTCCTAACCCCCTCTACTAAGTACTTATCCGTTACACAAGCACAATGCAAGTTGTAGTGGCTGACACTTTTGGCATTGACATGGGATGAATATGGGAGACAGTGGCTACCCGCTGAGGGACTGGCTTAGTATCCCTTTTTTTAAATGCAGACAAGGAAAAGTTTAACTGTGCCCACAGCTCAACAAGGAGCATCATTGAGAGAACCAATGGTGTTCTCAAAAATTGGTTCATTTTCTTCAGGCACAGCTAAGGTAAATACTGTCTTTGCTTTGTCAGACTAAAAATGCACAAGTTTTGCTTGTGGGCTGGTTAGTATGTGTCTTTACTCCATGTTGTAATACATTGCACCCTTTTGTTTGCATCATGCTTTAGAAATACATAAACTCCTCCCCTTTATTATCCAATGCTTCAGAATATATTGTGTGACTGATATATCCCTGCCAAAGCAGCAAATATCATCATGTGTTCCATTGTGCTGTCATAATTTCTAACTGAATGGTCACATTATTTATTATTCAATTTGAGTTTGGCTGAATAGCAACATCCACCTCAATCAGTTGGTGAACACTTTGAGCACCAGTTCATTTTCCATTTGTTTTTCCATGTAGTATTTGTTATCTCAGCCTGAGCCACAGTGCCAGATTTATTTTGATTTCCATCAATTTCAATTCTTTTTTAACATGATTCAAGTTCACTGTCCAGGAGCTACAAAGTTTTTTGTTCTCTTATCTTTTTTGTGCATTCTTTTGCATCATCAGGTATTTTGTTTTCTTCAGGTGACCTACTTGATGGATGGAATTCTGGCTGCTTGGTACATAACCTGGTGTGTTTTATCTGACAGTCAAAAAGATTTTTTGAGAAATGTGCAACTGTCTAGGCCTAAGCCGCTTGGATCGCTTTGAATATTGCTGTGTGGCTCTCAGTGGTCTTGATGCTGCACGAAAGAAATATGTTTGAGAACAATTGATTCATGACACTTCTACTTGGGAGCACTGAGTACTTACCATCTCATTAGGTTATGTAAAGGTATTGTTTGAATTTCTCTTCTATGTAAGGTTTCTATATAAATAGATTATTGTGTTGCTTGTCATTCTTTGTGATGCCACGTAACTAGTAAAAAGCAGTTATGTTGATATTTACTACATGCTGCTAGTAGGATTGTGAAGGACATGTTTCTTCTCTCTTTAGAGTTAATATTTAGCACTTTTCACTGGACCCAGGTGTAGCCATTTCAGAACTTCATAACATCTTATTTGCAACTGTTTAAGAATGTAGACACTGCAAATCCATGTCATTCAGAAGCTGAGTGTCTACCGGAATCTAAACTGTAGAACACTGGTACTGTAACATGCATTAGACTTGTAGTTAAAACTTGTTAAATGTCCAAACTGACTGTGGATGTAAAGGCAAACCCTGTACACCTCCAAAATTATGTCATAGTCTGTGTTTGGCACTTGAATTAAACAATTTATAATTTTAAGCCAGCTGCCCTCTCTAAAGAACAAAAACCGTGGCGGCTTTTCCTTAATATTTCATGTTTTGTTCAAAAATACCATCAGGAATATCTATATGATATAAAGTACATTGTTAAAATTTCCCATTTAAAACATCATCATCTGAAATGTTCAATTCATTGTTGTTTGTTATGCATGAAAATAATAAATCTGCATATACTTCTATCAAAAGCATTTCCATTGTTGAATTAGAAGATTGAACTGGAGTGTTCTATATTGCACCTCTTATATATGTCAATATTATTATTTTATTACTCTCCCCTCTCATGAAAGACTTCTATGGGAACCAGCGTTAATGATTCACCACCTGTAACAAAAACTAACTGAGAAATATACCTAGTTATTTCAAACAAATGTATTTCGGATGGAAATACTTATTTTCAAACCGTCTGTTGTGTGCTGACCATAGGCTTTGCATTTGCATTCTCTCGGTATCTAGTTCTTTTTCTGCGGATGACACAGACGTGAAATAATAAGTCTACACAGGTAAACAAAATGACTAACTTTCGATGTTTGTGCCTTCCATCAGTTCTCTGAAATCATCTACCAAAATATTTATCACTTTCTCCAATCATCACGGGTGTTTCTGGTGGCTCCCCTGTCCGTTGGTGGATGTTTTTGACGACTGCGAAATGAAATCGTGGAAGATCTTAAATTCGTTCATTTCTTTCTTATTTCATCTTTTTCTTTTTCTGGTAAAGCCTCTTCTTCTCCCTGGTAACCTCCTCGACTAATATTTCGCTGTCGCACATCCCTACTTCGTTTCAGCCATGGTGTGCAGACAAATTTCGCGGCTCGGCACCATTGCTGTAGCGCAGTTTTCATTGGTGGAATATACGGCTGGCATGGCCGCGCCCCGGACGAATTTATTTATATCGCTGACCTCGACCGCCGCGCTGACCTGACCCGGTTCTCAGCTAAGCGAGGGGCTAGGCTCGCTCATGCAACAGGATTAAGACCGTGACTTAGCCAAGACGAAAAGTGTCGATGACAGTGACTAGCAAGCATCTTAAACTGACTGAAAAGAACCAAGTGTTTGTGAGAAACGCTCGTGAGTACAGCGTACGAAGTGTTTAGTCTGTACATAAAATGATAACATTGGTACTGCATACCTTTGTTTCTTTGTAATTTTTTAATTCAGCCGAAATAGGCCAAAAATTTCTATTTTATGTCATTGTCAGCAATAGAAAGGAAGAGAGACGAAGACATAATATACCACCATATAAAAAGCCAGGAAAGGCAAACTGGACAAATAGACTAACTAGCCTGATACATGTTGACTCGACTAATGCATTGTACAACATGTATTAGCAGCAGCATCAGTGTATACTGCTCCTTCTTACACGAAACTTTCGGGTACAGGGCTCCGGTGCATAGGCGGTCTTAACTTTTCGTCTTAAGATGCCTTGCTTAACTCGCTTTTCGTCTTGGCTAAGTTAGCGGTCTCAATCCTGTTGCATGAGCGAGCTCAGCCCCTTGCTTAGCTGAGAACCGGGTCAGGTCAGCCCGGCGGTCGAGGTCAGCGATATAAATAAATTCGTCCGGGAAGCGGCCTTGCCAACCGTATATTCCACCAATGAAAACTGCGCTACAGCGATGGTGCTGAGCCGCGAAATTCGTCTGCATACCGTGGCAGAAACGAAGTAGGGATGTGCGACAGCGAAATATTAGTCTTAATCGAGGAGGTTACCAGGGAGAAGAAGAGGCTTTACCAGAAAAAGAAAAAGATGAAATAAGAAAGAAATGAAACAATTTAAAATCTTCCACAATTTCATCTCGCAGTCGTCAAAAACATCCACCAACGGGCGGGGGCAACCACCAGAAACACCAGTGATAAACAGAGAAAGTGATAAATATTTTAGATGATTGCAGACAACTGATGGACGGCATAAACATCGAAGGTTAGTCATTTTGTTTACCTGTGTAGACTTATTTTTTACACGTCTGTGTCATCCGCAGAAAAAGATCTAGATACCGAGAGAATGCAAATGCAAAGCCGATAGTCAGCACACAACAGCCAGTTTAGAAAATAAATATTTCCATCCGAAATACATTTATTTAAAATGACTAGGTACATTTCTCATTTAGTTTTTGTGACAGGTGGTGAATCATTTACACTGGTTCCTCAAGAAGTCTTTTATGATAGGGGAGAGTAATAAAATAATGTTGACATATGTAGGAGGTGCATTATATATGTATATGTGTACTTATGTAGAACACCCCAGTTCCATCTTCTAATTCAATAATGGAAATGCTTTTGTTAGAAGTATATGCATATGTATTATTTTCTTGCATAACAAGCAAGAAGGAATTGAACATTTCAGACAATGTTTTCAAATTGGAAATTGTAAAAATGTACTTTATATCACATAGATATTCCTGATGGTAAGTTTGAACAAAACATAAAATATTAAGGAAAAGCGCCAATGTTTTTGTACTTTACTTCCAAAGCTGGCTTAAAATTATAAATTGTTTAATTCAAGTGCCAAACACAGACTATGACATAATTTGGGAGATGTACACAGCAGGTTTGTCTTTACATCCACAGTCAATTTGGACATTTAACCAGTTTTAACTACAAGTCTAATACATGTTACAGTACCATTGGTTCTCTCAATGGTGTCACTTGTTGAGCTGTGGGCACAGTTGAACTTTTCCTTGACTCTAGTGTCTGCATTTTAAAAAAAGGGGATACTAAGCCAATCAGTCAGCGGGTAGCCACTGTCTCCCATATTCATCCCATGTCAATGCCAAAGGTGTCAGCCACTACAACTTGCATTATGCCTTGTTGCATAAAATTGTAATGCCACCATCACCTGCAAAAGACAGGAAACATTATTGACCTCAATGATTTATATATTTTAGTACTCACATCTCAACGAAACTGTCCATTTTTAGTTAAAAAGGACGATGTGAACATTAACCTATTATGATTATTTACCTCTTGAGCCACATGCTTACAACTTGAGACATACTGCAAGGAACTGCCTGTCAAAATGATAAACATGTATTAAATCAAACTATATCGGAGATTCTGGGTGCTCTGCTACTTTATTCTGTGTTGTTTTACTTAAATACGATGACATCAATTTTTTAATAATGTTAAGGTTAATAATACTCTAAAACAATACTTGGAGCACAGTGGATGGGCCATAATTGTGCCTCTGCTCATATGAGCCAAGTATAACAAACTGAATTTTCTTGGATTATTGCTGTCGCCAGAGTGAAAGTAGAAAATTTTCATTACTTTTATTGCAAAGTTCAAGTTTTATCCTTTCCAAAAATGTATTGGTTTTGTGGTCTCATGTTTACCTGAGAGCAGCAATAATAACAACAAACATCACCCACTGTCGTCAACACCGTCTTAAGTTATACGCCATTGTTTTGTTATGTGATTATATTTTGAAGTCATTCTAACATTATTAAATATTTTTAACGTAATGCTGTCAATTACACTCATTAATTATATATTTATATAGTGGTGGTGACTATAGTCTTACCTGCAGCAAAGGCGGAATAGAGTCTTTTCGTTGAAAATGATGGTCGAAATCATTTTCCACTGTTATGTTCGCTCGACGGAATCGAAAACGATGAAACAAATCGACGTCATACATTTCAAATTGATTTGATGGATCGCTGAAGTAGTGAAAAATCTGTATTTATCAATGGTACACGCAGGGCAACTCAGTAAACAACACGATCAAGCGCCTCTGTTACTACGAAAGCCGCCGTGCGGTCATGCGTAAGCAGCGTGTCGCGGCTAAGCAAGGAGTTAAGACAGGGGGGGACCAGTCTTAAATTTTAAGACTAAGACCGCTTGCTTAGCGAGTTGAGATCGCCCATGCACCGCGCTTAGCAGGCGTCTTAGGTTAAGACAGCGTGCTTGGCTTAACTGCTGTCTTAACTCGAGTTAAGACCGCCTATGCACCGGAGCCCCGTTGCATAAAAACGAAGCGCTAGACACACTTGCAATGTAGATGTGACATTGCGCCCCCGACTTGTAATTACTTGATGGGACTAGTTCGATCGCGAAATATTCTGTTTCTGCGAAAGATTTCTGCCCACGTCATACACCATCAAGTATACAGCAGCCATCTAAAGACACGCTGCAATGTTTGGTACTTAGCCCCCGTAAGGCCTTGAATTGTGCACACGGCACTCAGAGAGGCCTTCTCTCTAGGTTTCGAGATATAGCGCGTGTTTCTATTTTCTCGCTAGGCCGACCTACCTTGTAGAGCTGTACCCAATCAGAATGCTTGAACACAGTTGGCTCCCTTCTTACCTCCACATTGTAAACAATGGCCATGTGGTCGGAGGGGAGCTGTGTGCTCATGACTTCTCTTTCGGAGAATTATCCGTGTCTGTTCGACATTGCACACCCCGATTACATGAACAGATATAAGGCTAGTATGCCTTCACGGAAATCGCTCATGCTATGGGCATGACAGGTAACAATTTAAAAGTGGAAGGTGACATTCGCTAAAAGCGTCTACACGTACTCTCGTGAATCTTCCGAAAATATTTCCTTTAGAAGACATGACTATGCTCCTAAGCGACTCCTTCGCGTTCCCCACTCCCTCATCCACATATCTTTTTCTTTCTTCTTCTTTCTCTCCACTACATTATGCAATATCACTATCGTAGCCGCAGTTGCTTCCAAAAGTATCTCGTCGTCGATTTCGTCTGCCATATTGTTGACTACCCATAATGCGCTGCGCGGATGACGTCAGCTCGCAAGACACTAGTGTGGCCTAGCTACGTGAGAATAAGACGATGATGTTAAGCTACCTAGGCGCAAGTTTTTTGTACAAGAACATTGCCGCGTGAGAATAGGCCTTTAGCGAGCCTCAAGGGAGTTACAGGCGGGGAGGGCCGTCTCTACACTTATTAGGGGTGGAATCACCCGCTAGCGCAGCTGCAATTTGACACGCGACTCGACCTTTGCCGCACATAAAGGGTGGGCGAACCTTTGATGGCCCCTAAGTGCCCTAGCCATGCAATGTAATTTCGGGTGATGTACTCGAAAGGCAGTAGGCAAAGGGACACGAGCGTGTTCAGAGACAGAAACTGGGTTAGTGAGCTGAGCAGGCCTTGTAATTACAATGAGTTTGACGAACGGGACTCATAGACATAGTATTAACTTATTCAGCCTACGCGAAAAGGGAGTTAAATAAAATTAGCAAAAGACTCTCCTTGATAAAACCCGTATCTCGTGTGTTACTTTTAAATAGAGGCTTTTCTTCATGTGCTTCGAATACGCATTTACCCTACTTTATAATGCACTCTTAGCAAATTTCTGAATTTCCCTTGGAACCTGAACACTTTGGTTTCCCGCAAAATACCTACGGAGACACAGATGAAGATTACTTGTTAGCATAGTTTACGCGCATGTCTTTCACTTGTAATTAGTATCCTGTGTTCTAAAAACCAGCATTATAGAACTACAGTTCTAATTTTTTTCATGCACTATTTCTTAGGCTGACTAGTATGTTTTGAACACTTAACAGTTTACTTGTTTTAAATTAACATTAAGGTGGCTCATCACGCTCAGCTCCTCCCCGAAAAGTTCGTTTGCATGTGCGGGCATGTGTGTGTGTTCATATGTAATTACACACGTTAATCATTGTTAAGTTTGAAAAGTCTGTACGTTTTCAATGTCTATAATTATCTTCTTGTTCTCGTTTCTGATGTCGGACAGCACAAGAGCAGTAGCCGTGGGGACAAACAAGTACGGAGCAGGCTCTGGTCCTATTCTGTTCGGTGACCTGCGGTGTGTGGGAAACGAAACCAGCCTGGCGCAGTGTCAACACTCGGGGCTCTACAGACACAGCTGTAACCACTGGTGGGATCTCGGGGTCATGTGCAACACTAGTACGTACACATCTACAGTTACTCCATTATTTTATTTTTTAATTTTATCACCCTGTTGTTAATAATAGTTTTATTACTTTGTTAGGAACAGGGGGTTGTTTCCCCTGTCTGTTGTTAGTCAGGGATTATTTCACTTACCAGTATATGAGTGTGTTTGCTGCGTCGTGGTTTCATGTCAGAACCCGACGTCATTTTATGACGCAATTTTAGAGGGACGTAGTGTGAAAATTATTTGGAAGAGAGTAGACGACGGAAAGACGAGAGATAGGAAAGACAGGGGGAGAGAGGTCTTGCTGTACGTGTGGATACAGGAACCGGTAATAAGTAAACTAGTTGCTTGCCCAGTCAAGGAACTACTGAGGGACTCACTGAGAATGTGGAATCCCAACGAAACCGCCGTGACGACTGAGAAGATTTTTGGGAGAGAGGACGGGCGGAAAATTGAGGAGCGGTCTTGCTGTACGTGTGGATACAGAGACGGCTGGGAGAAGTAAAGAGAGGCGGATTGTGGAGTGTCCGCTTTGGATCTTGTGTGTTGATCCCAGAGAATTTATTCTTAGTCGTCGACTAGGTGTCTGCCAAGTCAGCACTTACTCCTATTAAGAACCGGAACGTGTGAGTGGTTCCCCTAAGAGTTTTATTCGTGGACATCAGCAGGTGTGCCGAGTCTGCACTTGTAAATTTCAGGACCGGGAAAATGGAGGATTTTACCAGAAAGTTTAATCTCGGACAATTGCTCCGGACAGTGTGGATATATGAATAAGTGTGAATGACAGAAGCCAAACTGTAAGTAGGAATTTGAGAACTTTTCGAAAGTAAAACAGACGACCAACTTAATTGAACGACGCCGCTAAATGATATTTATACCGATGTTACACCGTACATGCATTTCTTAAAACAAAAAAAAAAGGCTTGCCAGTGATTCTTCATCCTGTGGCCAATAAACCAATATCATAGTATCTGTAATTTGTTTAGCTAAACAACACAAAGATGTGTCCAAAATTTAATAGTGTAGAGGCTAAAAGATGCATCACCCACTCCATCCCTTGATCTGTGTGAGGAAAGGATCCAACAGATCAGCAATTGCATCGACTGATTAGTTCCACACAATGAAGTTTCCATGCAAGTATAGGGGTCGTAGTAACTGGCCTAAAGTCATTTAATAATTATTTACATAAGATGTTTTTGTGCTGTAAGAATGTTTAAAGCAGACCTGGGCAAACGACGGCCCGCGGGCCGGATCCGGCCCGCCTACTGTCTCTGACGGGCCCGCCCGCTGGCCGCCCACCAGTAAATATACTATATATACAGTATTGGGTAAAACTGAGTTTACTATATTAGTCCGGCCCTCTAGAACCATCCCAGTTTCTCATCCGGCCCTTTAGAACCATTCCAGTTTCTCATCCGGCCCTTTAGAACCATTCCAGTTTCTCATCCGGCCCCTTGGGAAAATTAATTGCCCACCCCTGGTTTAAAGGGTCGCTTAGCCTAGTCAAGAACTGACAGTTAAGGAACACATGAAAAAAAAAACATGGGATGAATGACACCAGCTGCTGGACACAGGAGCTAACCTCCGTTCTTTGATCTCTGATTTGAGTGTCTGAAAAATTTTAATCCAAACTAATACAAACTCAATGACATTTTTGTCCATTAAAATATAAAACGGCGAGAGGATAAAAATCCAATTTACATTCCTGAGAAAAGTCGTGTACGTCCAACACGTCTTAAAAATTGATCATATTAGAGAACGAAAACATCCCAACTCAAAACAAAACAAAAAAATAAAAAAACCCACTCCAAGATTTGAACACAACACCTATCACTTCTGAGACGACGTTCATAACCACTAGGCCACAGAGGCGCAGCTCACACTGCTCTCTAATCTAACCTACTTGTAGTTAATCATTGTCTGTGTTGCGTTGTTGGGCTCTCATTTATTTTACCTTTACCTCTCATCAGTTTTAGGCTTTGAGTTATTTTGACTGCCACAATTAATTTAATGCAGCCCTTCATAGTGTTTAACAGTAGTTGAATTAGCCCCAGAGCAAGTTTCATAGCTTTTTCATAGCGTCCAAAGATTGAAGCGAAGGGTTTCTCTGAGCGCGGTCGGCCAAGGTCGCTGACGTCACGGATCCGAAGGCTTCCGAAGTTTTTCCCTTCACTGGGACGTTTAGGAAAAAAAAATCAGCGTCCTGGTCTGCCTTTGGGTCCTCTCTACTGGATAATTTCTTGAGCAGTGAAAGTCCTCAGATTCCCTGCAGTCAAGATAGTGGAATATATAATGTACCCATGCAAGAACAAACATCATCCATGTTTGTTTGTTGGTGAGCATGACAAGGTGAAGGATATTGTTGATCAAGTTCATGCACATTCAGTCTCTTGCACCTCTTCGCTCGAAGTGAATAATTCAACAATGGATTGTGGCATGTGCTGATCATCACTTTGGGACATGTGAATGATGCATTTTTGAGTAAACGGCTGCCACGGTTTTCTGCAGTCATTGACGTCTTGAAGCGCCAGTCCGTCGCAGCTGCACTTGCAGCAGAACAGTCTCCTGTGGCCGACGGGATCAGTGTGGTGACAGATGCACGGCATGCATGCCGGAAAAATTCGTATCACTCTGATCATGTTACTCTAGGATTGTCGACTCACATGGTTGTAAACCTCCAGCATATCACCAAAGAGGACGACCTGTGCACCCAGCGGCACGAGGCAGTGGGATGCGAGAGGATGTATGAATGAGTCAGGTGTTAGAATTCAAGAACACGTTCACGATCGTAACGTGACAATAAATAAGTTAGTGAAAAATAAAGGTGTTAGAAACATCAATGAGAGGTGGCACGACATTGCTAAAAGTATAAAAGCTGGGATGAAAAAACTGGCGCAAGGTAGTAAAGTCAACATCGGCAAGACGTGGCATCCTCAGCTCAGCGACAAGACAGCAGGTCAGAGATTATGTTTACTGGTGTATTGAACACTGCGATGGCGACCCTGTGAGACTAAGGCACTTGTTGGATGGATGTATTACACACTTCCAAAACATCCATGACAAGTGTAACCAAGGCTCACCTTGCAGGCAATCGCTCTATATACCATCTGTAATAGTGCTAACGGATCCTGCTGCTGTCAAGTTGTGAGCGATTTTCTACACGGCCATGTTTTGTAAAAACATCCAGAGAATTACGTGCTGTCTAGGGACACATGTTATGTTGAAAGTTTTAATAATATATGTCTGATGTATCTGCCTAAGCGTGTTCATATTAAAAACACGATGCACTATGACAGTGATGCCCAACCTTTTTCGGCCTGCGGGCCATATCCATTTAGGATAGCTGTGTCGTGGGCCACTTCACCGCAAAAATACAAAACAGAAAAAAACATAGAACAGACACCATTTTTATTAGAAGCAAGTTGTACTTACCATTAATTATGTAGTAATTAGTGAGAAATTTGAAGTTGTCTTGTTAAAATAAAAGTTAGAAATTGTCTGAAAATACATTTTAATCGAGGTACCCCCAGGCGATCCGTCCTGTTTTCCACAGGAAAATGAAATTCAAACGCTGTTTCGGTATTGCTTCCTTATCAGAACCCCATTGTTTTATACCTTGCTAGAAAGCCCGGAGTTTGTATTTTCAATCTCTTTAACGACTGATTCAAATATTAATCAATCAAAAGATCACTAATCCCCTGTAGAATGCAGCGTCCCTCGTTCTCAAACACTGGTTTCCTCCCAAGACGAAAATCTAGAATGAAATCCATCGAAAGATTGAGAGATGCCCCTACTTAGGGATAAATACTTCTTCCATTCTTTTTCTTTTTTTATTTTTTTCTTAGGTTTTTTTTATTACTAATATGCCGATTTTCTTTACTGTGGGCAAAAGCTTCGCGGGCCGGACGGCACCCTGTCGCGGGCCGAATATGGCCCGCGGGCCGTAGGTTGGGCATCCCTGCACTATGACATGCACACGGGTCTCGCTGTTTTAGACTGGAATGAACATGTTGATAGAGACTCTACTTAAAATTACAACATATATTGAGACAATTAACACATGGTATCGCATACGAATTCACACAGAACTTCACATTTCTCTGTTTCATCACACTTCTGTTTTAAAGTAAAGTAACCCAAAGACCACAACAAATGCCGACAGTAAACAGCACAAGAAAAATAAATGTAAGCATACAGATACAACCCGCATGGCAGCTAATGCTGATTGTGAGCGAAGTGTATACCGCTGATTATTGCGCACTCTACTAAATAGCATTTATTAGGCATTGTCTATCTCAGACTATCTGAGGTTGTTAAACCCTATCTATTTAATGCTCACCCCTCTGTTGATCTTTGTTTACTTCTCACTTTTTATTATTTTATCCAATCGGCGCCATAGACACGATTATTCCGCTTGTTTTCGCTACCAATTACCTTGGATCCGTTACACAACTGTACCTGTGACATAATTTAAAAACATTTGTAACCTGGCTGCACATCTGTCATCCTATATGTCACTCAATAAACAACACGTTTGGGCTAAAAGCAAGGCATACTGTGTTCTTCTCAAGTCTGAGCTGTGATCTTCTCTAACCCGGAATGAAGTGTTTAATGTTCAAGTCTAAGTCATAAAAGTTAATAAACTGGACACAGGTGATACATTATACACAGAGATCCGTGACAATATGTCGACTGCCTTTGGAGTAAAATATTTCCTGTGTATTTCTAAAGACTTAATACAGATAAAAATTGCCAGACAAAGTGTTAAAACAAAATACAGTTAAATTATCTTTATAAGCTTCTAATTACGAACTCAACGTCATTGTATGCTTTTATAATTTATATCATACAACAGATTAAGTTGGGGACAAAGATAATGTGTCTACTGTATCTTTGTCAGCTGAGCAGATAACAGCACGTCTGGCTGGCGGGACTTCACAGGCAGGACGTCTCGAGATACTTTTCAACGGAGAATGGGGCACAGTGTGTGACGATCTGTTTGAACAGGAAGAGGCTGAGGTATACTGCTCAGAGATATTTTTCAACGGAGAATGGAGCAAAGTGTGTGACGAGCAATTTGGACATGAAGAGGCGGAGGTAGCTTGCAGGATGCTAGGATTCAAAAGGTGTGAATCATTTCTTCCTTTAAAGTAAATAAGAGGAGGCTACGTGTATTATTTAAAAAAAATGAAAACTATTTTCATTATCAATCTATCACAGGTGTTGCACTTAAGCGTAAATATTCTGCAATATTATAGCGGCTTTTCCTTCACGGTCCCTAAAGATTCATTTTCCATTACCATCTGATGCTTTGACATAGTTTAAAGTACCTCGGTGTATGTCATTGTCATCTGATTGAAGACCTCACTAGCATGAATATAGTGAATAACTAATAAAACACAGCAAAAAACTGCATTATTTAAAATGACCTTTTATATCGGACGCACCTTTAATGGCATTACAAAACTGATTAGAATTATAAAATAAGAAAACTTTAAATGGCAAAAAATGAAACCTTTTTTAAATGATTTGTTACTGTCGCATTGACTAGTACATTTAAGTGAAGTCATGAACACTAAAACATACATAATGCCTATCGTTTATAAATATATGTTAAGCATTATTTACCAACAGTGATGGAGCTGCAGTTGTCAGCACCAGTAGATATGGACGAGGTTCAGGTCCCATTCTGCTTAACGACGTGATCTGCCAGGGAACAGAAACTAATTTGGAACAATGCCGGCATTATCCCTTCTACATGTTCCACTGTAGTCACTTGAAAGACGTTGGCGTCGTCTGTAACATCAGTAAGATATTTGTGTCTTTACTGTGACAATAATCTTTATGCGCTTTCTAAAAGCTGTTGTTGCTGCTGTTGCTGTTGCTGTTGTTGTTGTTGTTGTTGTTGTTGTTGTTGTTGTTGTTGTTGTTGTTGTTGCTGCTGCTGCTGCTGCTTTTGAAAGTAAACGCGGTGATTTTGCATTTGTGCCGGATGAGGATCTTGGGTAGCTACGGTTGGTTTGTGTGAAAGGAGGGAAAGGACGTCTTTTTGTGGTGCTGTAGGTAATGCTTACTTCTCTTTGTGTTCTTTGCTTTTTGGTGTTTAGGAGGTTTGTCAAGTCTGTTTCACTGGTAAACAGTGTTTGTACACTCTTTTCCTGTTTTTAATCTATGAGGCCTTCCAGGCTTGAGTTGGTGGTACACTGTGCTGGTGCCCTCTTTTACCCTTCCAGCCGCTTGCCATTAGTGACTAGGAAGCCTGTCAAGTAAGCCGTAGTGGTTAATTAGAGTGGTTGCCGTGTTTCTTGTCTTGTTTTATTCTGGATTATTTGGATTTTTGTAAACTTCTACATAAGTATCTATGTTGTGGAGGTTAACACTTTGCGTGTCCTATATTTCTCTAGATATTTGGGTAGCTTGTCGCCATTGATGTTACTAATAAAATAATATTATGCGATTGTTTTTTAAGTGGTCTGAGGCAGCCATTTAGGTTTAGTGCTAGTCTGTGTTTATTTAAAAAATATTTTAATTCTTCTTTTTCTGGTTTATTTTTATTGCACTCCAGCAGCACATGTGGGGTCTGCAGTCTGTCCCCAAAGGCACATGAAGGAGGGTCTTGACATCTTGTTAGATACTCTACATTAAGCCTCATTCTAGCTGTTTAGGTTTTGTCAGACCTATTTGACTTCGAGGACATCAAAGCGCCACTTAGATGGTCGCTTATCCGTCTCCTTGTACCTTTGCCTTCATTTAGTATTTCTCTTGCCACCTTATTTTTATTGGTGGTTTTATGATCATTCCTCTGTCTGCTGGTCTAATGGGGATGTTAAGTGTGGTGGCTTTAAGATTTTTCTTGTTTTACTGCCAGTCTAGCTAGTTTACCTGCTTCTTCATTTCCTCTTCTTCTGGTATAGAGGCAGCCCAAATGATATTACTATCTTCATTTTCTTGGTTAATATTGCTTATGAGACACATTATCTCGATACTATGTCTATTCTGTTTGAGGATTTGGTTTTTAGCGCCTTGAGTCCACCACCAATTGGTGCAACTTACCTTGTAGTGGTGTGGTGGCTTGTGTGCCTCGTCGACCCACAGAGAGCCTTGTGCTCCTGGCAGGTCCAACCAAGCCGAACAGGTCTGTCAGGGTAGAGGCCAGACTAAAATGTTGCACCCGGCCAGAGGATGGTCGTTAGCCTTGGTCGGCAAGTCTCTCTACGAGAAAGACACTCGGAAAAGAAAACTGACGCCGAAGACGGATGTGCTGGGCCATCAGGCGCTTAACGGCAGCACAACGCACTGACACTCGCATGGAATGGACAACGCTCACTCTAAACGATATGGTGCTTTGCCTGTGAGGTCCCGCCAGGCGGGCGAAGTACAGGGCCCTGCGCCTCAACAGGGCCCACCCCATGATACTGGTGGTCACCACGCCCCGATGCGAGGAGCCAGGCTTCGGAGGCGCAGGGAAATGGCTACTGGCCGAAAAGGAACAACAACCACAGAAGAGACCCCGAGGCCTCTCAACATCCTACAATGGAACGCCGAGGGCGTTTACAACAAAAAATTAGCCCTCACCGAAAGACTACATGCTGAAAAAATAGATGTGGCCTGTATTCAAGAAACACACCTGAACCCCAACCACAGATTTACCATCAGAGGTTACCAAACCTTCAGGATGGACAGAGAAAGAAGACACAAGGGAGGTGTGCTGATTCTTGTAAAGAATAACATCCCAGCAAGATATTTTTAAGTGGACACGAATCAGCAAGCTGAAATAAACGGAGTCAAGATTACAGTAGACAGCACTGTGCTCACTATCTTCAACCTGTACTGCCCACCTGCCAAAGAACTTTCCCTGCAGACTCTTGATATCCCTGCCGAAAACTGCTTTGCTGTCGGCGACTTCAACAGCCACTCAACCTGCTGGGGCTACGACGAGACGGATAATAGAGGAGAGGAAGTGGAGGACTGGCAGATCGATAGCAAGATGATCCTGCTGAACGATCCAGAAGACCCACCGACTTTCTTCTCGCGCAGATGGGTCTCCTCAACGACCCCTGACCTTGCTTTCGCCACTGACGACCTCTCCAAGAAAACAACCAGAGGGGTACAGAACCAGTTAGGCGGCAGCGACCACAGACCAGTCAAACTGGCCATCAACTTGCAGTACAGGCCCCAAGATTCAAAGACATTTCCCAGGTGGAATTACAAGAAAGCCAACTGGGATACTTTCGTCTCATTGTCAGACCAGTACACCAAAGGAATACGTGTGGCGGACCAGAACATCAACCGTGCCATCGATGCATTCAACAAGGCGATCTTTAAAGCTGCTTCAGAAACAATACCAAGAGGCGCACGAAAGAACTATAGGCCATACTGGACAGAAGAACTCCAAGAACTAGAAGATGAAGTCTCCAAGACCAGGGAAAAGGTTGAGAATGACCCCACCATAGAAAACAACATAGCACTGAAAGAATCAAGCGCCAAATACAGAAAAGCCTGCAACGAAGCTGCAAGAAAGAGCTGGAGAGAAAAGACAGAGGAACTGAACCTAGACAGAGAAGGAAACAAGTTATGGAAGCTGGCAAGGGCGATGAATGATGAAGATACTAGAAGTGCACCGATCGTCATACAACAAGCACAAGATATGCTAACAGGTAGAAAAGCAGCAAACGCATTCATTGACAGCTATGAAGAGGTCAGCAATATCACAGTACCAGAAGAAAAGAAACAGCAAGTTCATGAAAAAAGAAGAGAATTCAGCCAGCAAAAACACCAGGAAGACTACATGAACAAACCATTCAACATGAGAGAGTTTGAAGAAGCAGTCAAGACCCTAAGTAAGAAGAAATCCCCTGGTCCAGATAAGGTCACCAATGAAATGCTGCAACACATGGGCCCACGAGCCAAGACCAAATTCCTCGACCTTGTTCAACAACAGCTGGAACAGCGGCCATGTCCCACAAATCTGGCGAGAAACAGACATGGTGCCCTTCCACAAGAAAGGCAAAGACCGAGCGAAGGTGGACAGTTACAGACCCATAAGCCTCACCAGTTGCGTGGGCAAGTTAATGGAGCGCCTCATCAACAGATTATCATGGCACTTGAAAAGAACAACATCTTTACACCAGAACACAGCAGGCTTCAGACAACATCGCTCAACTGAAGACCAGGTTGCATACATCGCCCAGAAAATCGAAGATGGTTTCCAGGACAAGAAGCACACGCTGACGGTGTGGATAGACATGGAAAAGCCTTCGACAAGGTCTGGAAGATGGACTGAGGTTGAAACGCCAGAAGTGTGGCGTATCCGGCTGTATGTACCAGTGGATCTCTCAATACCTGAACAATAGAAGGCCAGAGTCCACGTTGGCGGAACATACAGCCGAAAGAAGACGCTGAGAGGAGTTCCTCAAGGGGGAGTACTCAGTCCTACCCTGTTCCTTGTCTTCATAAACGACATCATCAAGGACCCCCCCCCCCGAAATGTCCAAGGAGCCATCTATGCAGATGACCTGGTCCTTTGGTGCACAGAAGAACACCTGACAACTGCCAACTACCGACTCCAAGAGGCGCTTAATGTCCTGCAGGACTTGACGAAGAGGTGGCTTGTCAAAGTCAACCCCAAAAAGACCACCTACACTATCTTTAGTCTGTCCACTAGGGAACAGAAGGCCACTCTGAAGTTCGATGGACAGATTCTCCCACTGGAGGACAACCCTACCTACCTTGGGGTAACCTTCGATAAGAGACTTACTTGGAAGCCTCAGACCAAGAAGGTCAAAGCCAGAGCCAAGGTGCGACTTGCACTTATGAAGAAGTTGGCTGGCACGAACTGGGGCGCGGATGACAGAATCCTCAAGAAGCTGTACACCGGAAGGGTCAGACCAGTCCTAGAGTATGGCATGACAGCATGGGGCACAGCAGCAAAATCCAACTTTGAGAAGGTCAGCAAGGTTCAGAACCAAGCAGCCAGACTCATCACTGGAGCCATGAGGTCTACGCCCATACAGGAACTGGAGACAATCACAGGGTTGGAACCACTTGAGGACCGACGTGACACAAAGCTGCTCGTCCAAGCCGCCAAGTTCAAGAGACTTCCAAATCACCCCATGAGAAACAGACTGGCTCAGCCGACGAAGGGAAGGTTGAAAAGGGGAAGTTTCATCCACCAGGCGAGGATCCTTGAACGAAAACACCAAGATATCTTGGAACACGACCCCAGAGAGATCCCCCTGTGCGGACAAACCAGCATGGAATGAAACTGCTTTCCCCCTGATTCACTGCAGCATCCCTGATGTCGGCAAGAAAGACTCCCAACACGGGGCTGTGAAGAAGTCCTGTACTATGGAGTATATCCACAACAACTTCCCACAAGATCAGTGGACTCACGTGTTCACTGACGGGTCAGCTGAACAAGCCGTGAAGAATGGTGGCGCCGGAATCTACATCCGGTACCCAGGAGGAAGAGAAGACCGTCTTTCCCTCGCAACCGGCCTCTACTCCACCAACTTCAAGGCTGAAGCAGTTGCCATTCAGACCGGTGCCACCCACGTTGAGAACAGTCCAGACACCTCCAACAACGTCGTCTTCTTTACGGACGCACTGTCTGTTCTGCAGGCCTTACAGACTGCCAGAGACAAGAAATTGAACGACCTGTCTACTGCTCTCTCCTCCTTATGCGGAGACTACACAGTCGTCTTACAGTGGATTCCCTCCCACTGTGGTGTATTTGGCAACGAAGCCGCAGACACTCTTGCCAAGGAAGGATCCACAAAAGAGCAGCAAGACAAGTCCACCACCTTCAGTGAAGCCAAAACCATCATCAAGGCCAAACAGCACAACAAGTGGCTGCAGCAGCACCCACGTTTCAACCGAAACGACCCATACTACCTGCTTACAAGGGCTGAGCAGGTCATTATTTTCAGGCTGAGGACAGGCCACAACCGTCTCAATCACCACCTATACACCAAGCTCCGGATCGGCCAGACAGACCAGTGCCCGTGCCAGACAGGCAGCCAGACAACAACTCATCTACTGCAAGAATGCCCCATGCACGAAGACCTCAGGCACCGCATTGGGACTGATGAGACGCCAGTATCGAGGAAACTACACGGCAGCCTGGAGGACCTGCGGCGCACAGCATCATTTGTGCAGGAGGCAGGCGTGTCCATTTGAGTGATCGACGACGAAGAAGAAGAAGCGTCTTGAGTGTCCACAGTGAATCTGATATTAGCAGGTAGTCTCGTTGCATTGTGTCCTTCACTTTTAGGTGAATTGTGTGAAGAGCTGTCAGTATGGCAGCCAGTTTATGTGTGAAGATTAATGTGTGTCTGGAGAGTCTTCTGGAGATAATGATGTTGTCGGTATAGTATATTCCTACTCTAGTTATGTTTTTCTCTTGATCCTATGATCTATCTGTGTAAATATATATTGTACGTGATCTTCTGTATGTGGTACTTAGCTTAAGCTTTGTTTCAGCAGTGATTCGGTTTTGGTGTTGTTCTTTGCTATATTTTGCAAAGTCTATCTGTGGGTGTGAGAGTGTCCAGTGTTTGCATGTTGTTGGGTAGGTGAGGAGCTTTTATGTTTACTTCAGCACTCTTTGTAAAGCTTTATTTTAAGAAGCCAATTTGAACATTTATTTACAAATTACAAATAAGAACATGTACGCATCATGCATGGAAACAAATTAAAGTTATAAAACAAATTAAAGTTATAAAACTGTACAGCAACATTTTATTTACAATTACAACACAATGTAAAGCAAACGTCAATAGAAAAAATAAAAATCAGCAACACAGCAAGAAAGCAAAGAATAAAATATTCACTGTCAATGCTAGGCCTACCGGTTACTAGCTAAATATATGCTCTAAAGATATTTGTTATAACCCCTTATAAAAATAACTGTAATCAAATGTCTAAAGTGCACGTACGGCACACACCAGTAGTCAGTAGTCACACCAACGTTGTCGACTATCAAAGTGAACAGGATTTCTATCTCATCTGCTGATTTTGCAAATTGTCAACTTCCGAAACAACATCAGTTGACACAATTTAATTTTTTTAAAAAACGATTTTTTTTTAAATTTAAGCAAGTTTAACTGCAGGTGTATGTAAGAATGGTACCTGTGTGTGTGTGTGAGAGTATATATTTTGTATCCTTTAATGCATGAATAGTTTGCTTTATTTAACTGAATCTCTAACACGATGTGCCGATGTGTGTAGGTTTGTTGATATAAAGCTCTATGATGGCCATCTACACTACCCTTACTTAATCTTTCTCGTTGTATCAAAATTAATTAACTCTTATGCTGACCTTATAAAAGTAAAATTAAAGTTCTAGAAGAAAACTTAAGGTTAATGGTGGCACAACAAAGTTGCCAAAGCTACAGTATATAGTTCTAGTGAAAAAACCATTAAAATAAAATAAGAACTTCTATGGTTGACCAAATTGGACAATTTACATTGTCAATATAATAAAAGGTAGCATGTAAATATCTAACTCCAAAACTGATTTCGATAAAAAAGCACCTCTAAAGCACATTAGTTACACTAATAATTTGTCATTTTATGATTTAGTCTTTGTTTAACGATATCATTAAAATATATTGGTGGCTAGAATATTCTTGGTATATAGAATAGTCAACCCAGTCGTGGACTTTTTTAAATGCGTAAAAACCGTTTACAAGTGAGGTCCAATTCGTCAGTTTACAAAAATAATATTGCATTACCTTACCCTCAACATGATTAATTAAATAACTTTGATCACACCACTTCCAGCTGAAGTAATTTTTTTTAACAATTTTTTCTTGTACTATCCTGAAAGTCCACATAGATTTGTTTTTATTTTGTAATGAGATGTTTTTGCTATGGGGATATTTTTGTGATAGAGAACAGGAATTTTTCAGAAGTAAAACATCTTTTGACAACATGTGCTACCAGTTCTCTAGAACAGCTTTCTGATATGTTTGTTACAGTAGAAATACAGACACATTTTTTACAATTGTAGTTTAATGGAGTTTGGTCCCAACCTTAAGAGGAGATTATCACAAAGTGCGGATGCCTTCACAAAGAACCTCTTTAGAAAAATGTGTTGTTTTATAATTAAGTGTACTGCTTTGGTGAGGCCTCCTGAGCATCATTAGTTCACATTGTTCAAGTTTTTCACAGTGTCATCCATTTGCTCCTTCTTTTCGACTTACTCTGTGATCTTTCGTCTGCAGTGCATTAAGCTGATCTACGCACAAGAAAATGTTGCCTTTATTACGCCGTCGTCGTCGTCGTCGTCGTCGTCGTCGTCATCGTCGTCATCATCATCATCATCATCAATCATCACCATCAATCATCAAATCATCTATCATCATCATCATTGTAAGCAGTATTGTAGGATAGGTTCCTGTGATTATTTATATTTACTTGTCTTTTGTGGTGCTTATGGAGTAGTCCCAGTCTGACTGAGCGGTCCTGCGGCGCAACGGTTAGCGCCTGTCATTAATACAGTGAAGGTTGGCTGTCCAGAGTTCATTTCTCGTCTCGGGCACGCTGATCTTTCTCTGCACGTGGCATCTGTTTACAGGGCTGGCTGCTTGCCGTAATATAGCCTTAGTTGCTGACACGGCGTAAAACACCAATTCCCCCCCCCCCAGTCTGACTGAGTTTGTGTTGTAGTCTAAGTCTGTAGGCCAAGTTAGTCTTCCTAAGCTGATTATCTCTTCACAAATCAGAGTATAGACGTTCAGCTGTCGCTTCTTTTCTCTTGTCCTGCCTCCGTCTCTCTGTACACAAGAATGTTAACAGAATTTTTTTCTAGGCTTAAAACCTTTTGTCTGAACTACCTTGTGTTGTCTGGTGTACTGTTTCTTAAATGTTTCTCCAATGTTTTTGGCATTCATGTGGGTGTGTAGGTCTACCTCATTGTGATGTCCTTCTTTGTATATCGGTCTATGCCCTCTCTTTCTTAAAAAGAGTATAGAGATCGCCTCCACGAGGACATGTTTTATATAAATCTTATTATTACTATTTATTTAATATTATTAAACTTACTCAAGCAATCCTCCTTTCCTATTTTTACCCAGCTTTACATTTAGGTCTAAGTTGTTGAAGGGGTAACATGATGTTTTAACTGGATTTTTGCAGTTCTACTGGAGTAAAAGGTTTTAACATTAATCGTCTGCATACAGAAGTAGCAATACCTCTTTTAGGCCAGTTAAAAATCGACAGCTGCTTTAATGAATAAGTTTACTATAGTTGTATCATCGTTGTAAATAATCAGAAAAGAGAAAAATCAATTAATAGACAGCAAATAGAACTTTATTAGTATTCTCCACAATGTCGTTTTTTAATTTATATGTACATATTTAGGTAATTTACAGTGTGCGTTTTGTAGCCCGATTAAAATATAATTTCTCTCTCTATATATATATATACATTATTTTTTCACGTCAACGTCTAACAAGAAAAAATAAGACTTCGTGCAACAATGTGTGACATGAATCATGATGTCGCTTATATGCTTTTATCTAGTAATAGCAGATCAATTTTAAATATTAAAAAATTGCCAGCTGACCAGATGACAGCACGTCTGGCTAACGGGACTTCACAGGCAGGACGTCTAGAGATATTTTTCAACGGAGAATGGAGCACAGTGTGTGTCAATCAGTTTGGACAGGAAGAGGCTGAGGTAGCTTGCAAGATGCTAGGATTCAAAAGGTGTGTATGATTTCTTTCCCTCTAAAGTATATAAGGGAAGGCTGTGTGTAATATTTCTGCACAAGTGAAGACTATTTACATTATCAATGTATCACGTGTTGCACTTAAACATAAAGATTCTGCAACATTTTATCGACTTTAAGTCGTGGTCCTTAAACATTATTTTTCTATTATCACCTAATCTCTGGACAAAGTTTGAAGAATCTGGATGTATGTCATCTGACTAAAGGCCACACTAGCATAATAAATATATTGCTGCACTTTTAAGACAGAGAAAATACAGCTGTGTGCAATGTTTAAAATAACTTATAGTTTCCAACGAACCCTTAATGAAATTACAAACCTGATTAGAATTGCAAAGGTATAAAACAATAAATGACAAAGGGTGATACTATAAAAATAAAGAGCATTGCTTCTTTCATAATTACACAGTGAATCATTATTTATCGACAGTGGCGGAGCAGCAGCTGTGAGCACCAGTAGATATGGACGTGGTTCAGGTTACATTCTGCTTAATAACGTGGTCTGCCAGGGAACAGAAACCAGTCTAGCACAATGTCGGCATGACCCCCTGTACACCGACGACTGTGATCACTCGGAGGACGTTGGCGTCGTCTGTAACATCAGTAAGATACTTGTGTCTATACCGTGTCAATCGTCACATTGCGCTTTCTAAAACCAGCCAAACGTTACACATTTTTGTACAAAGTACAGATGAATGACCCTAATTCACGCATCTTGCACATAGACAAATTAAACAGTTATAAAACTTAGCAGCAGCATATCATCGACAAATACAACACAATATAAAGGAAATGAAATTAAGAATATACTGCGACAACACAATAAGCAAGTAAAGAAAAAACTATTCACTGTAAATGTTTCGATGGTCTATTAAGTTTTAAACCTCACCCAGAAAGAAAAGCGATAGTTCAATATTTTTGCTGTGGTAACAGACCAGCACTTCTGATAAAACTGGAAAAACTGATACAGCTGAAATATTGTGCGACAAATCTAAATATTTACAAAACAGAGACCCGAGCAATTATAAAGTGTCAGCAAAAGAAATGTATGATATCCATGTCAAGGACCATTGCCAAAGGAGTAGGTAAAGTAACATTTGGACAGTTTCCTTTGATTGATGAAACCTTTCGAAGAATCGCAACAGATATTGTAGGACACATCACATCCATGTCGCAAAGCAAGAACCGACACCTGCGTGTGATGGTCGACTATGCAACTTGTTATTCAGTATACGTCTCTTTGCCAGGAAAAAACTGAAAAAATGGCTGAAGTCCTCATGGAAAAGTAGACGAGGCCGGGCGTTATAAGCAAATATTGACTGACCGAGAAACACACTTTGTTATTGAACTTATGAGACACGTAAACAAGCTGTCGGTTATTACGGGACTTAAACGACCCAGTTCAATGGGCTAGTAGACAAGTTTAAATTATCAATAGTTGTAAGCAGTTTGATATCTGGTCAAGGACTGGTTCAAATACTCTTCTCCCGCTTAAAAGGTAATGGAAACTAGTCTACAGTAGTGAATTCACACAACTCTCTACTGTTCACACATTCGTATGATGTCAACATTGTGTGCAACTTAAGTAATAATGGGAACAAATATTTAAAATTGTTGCTCTTGTTTTTTTCAGTCGGGTTAAAAGTCTCATATCGTTTATTGGAGTCATTTGTTGGACAGAGTATTTAGTTAAACAGAAGCCTGTTCAAAACCATTTTATAGAATGTGACAGGATTGATTTATAGGATGTTGATACGTTTAGCTCAGGGATGCCGAACCTACGGCCCGCGGGCCATATCCGGCCCGCGAAACTTCTGCCCACAGTGCAGGAAATCGGCATGTTAGTAATAAAAAAAAAAAACGAAAAAAACGAAAAAAAGGGTAGAAGAAGTATTTATCCCCACGTAAGGGCGTTTCCCAATCTTTTTTTCGATGGACGAACATTTCGATTCAGTGCTCCGACTTGGTGTCTCTACGATGAGGCCGGACATTCAGAAGTTGGTTTCGGGAAAACAACTTCAAATATCCCACTAATTACTGCATAATTAATGGTAAATACAACTTGTTTCTAATAAAAAATGGTATCTGCTCTATTTTTTTTTCTTTTTTGTATTTTTGCGGTGAAGTGGCCCGCGACACGGCTGTCCGAAATGGATATGGCCCGCAGGCCAAAAAAGGTTGGGCATCACTGGTTTAGCTAATTTGTCAGAGCTGTGTAGTAGAGTATTTTTTAATAATGAATTAAAACAAATGTTCATATTGTTTAGAAAATCTCGTCTACAGAATGTGGTGGCTTACAAAGAAATTTAATGATGCCAACTCTTTTAGCTGAACAGATGGGAACATGTATGGTTAACGGGACTTCAATGGCAGGTTGTCTGGAGATTTATTTTAAGAGAGAATGAGACAGAGTATGTAACTGACAATTTAGAACTGATGATGCTAAAGTAGCTGCAGGATGTTAGGATATAATAGGTGTTTACTGTTTATTTATCACAACAATACAACGTAAAATCTAAGCGTTTTAAACTGTTTTTTAAGTATTATGTCATGTTTAAATGTTGCATTATTAACCTTACATTTTAGGGAAAGAAAATTGCCCCCAGTTGGATAAAATCTTTGAAATAAACGGAGAGCTTGTGTATATTAATGACCCTTTGAACTATACCGATGGTAGCTCTAGTTCCTGGCACGGTCACCCATGTCCGATTGATCAGTGGGTGGAGATCAGACTAAGTGGACCATTCGTCTTTTTTTCTAGTAACACTATATACTTGTTTTTTATAATTTAGGTACAAGTTAATTTTCATGTTTTCATAACATAGGCATTGCATTTTCGACCGTGTGTGCGTTTTCATCATGAAATGCATGACAAAGTAGTATTTGTAGTTAATGCTATACTAATTTCCCGCCTTAATTATCCCTAATTACAATTGGAACAGACACTCGTACGCTTGGCACCATTTTGGAGACAAAAGTGTAACATGATATATATACAGTTAATACTAATACGGATGCTCTTCTAGTGCGCAAAAAAATGAATTTTTGTTACAATGAGTATAACAATCTACCTTTGCAGCTGACGTAAAGGAACTCTACATGTGTTTAAAAACATTTCACTATATAACTTCTTTATAATTAAAAAGATAATCTCTTTCGTGAAACAGTTATCCAAAGTTACAAGTAGACCGCGATGTTAATAGTCTAAAGATTGCTCTATGCCTCAATTAATCACTATCAATCACTACCTATACTGTTTTCATGATTTAAATTTGTTAACCAACAATATGTTGCAAGTAATCACTGACAATCCCTACCTATACTGTTTTCACGTGTTAAACTTGTCAGCCAACAATATGTCAGCGCGGTTGGTTCACGGTACGTCTGCGGCGGGGCGACTTGAGATCTTGTTTAACGAGGAATGGACTACAGTGTGTGACACTGGGTTTGGACAGGAAGAGGCGCAGGTAGCCTGCAGGATGTTAGGATTCAACAGGTAAGCTGCCTCTAAGACACAGGTGTTAACTTTCTGCATCTCTCACTTCCTTTTCCCTATTTTTGGTCAAGTGATGTTCTTGATTGTGTCAAACTCTAAAGCATTCGTCAATAACTTAGTTTTCTTTTATAAATGCAACAAATTGGGGCGATATTTTTGGGAGTATAAACCTACATGCAGAGAAAAATATTTCTGGGTGATGTCTGTTAAATTCAACTTTATTACCTCTGAGCCTTCCTAAAGATTCTTAGATTATGGTTCTGTGTACCTTGGTTAGAGTGACGACTAGCTCCACTGCAGTGTTTATCCAGCGACATGAATTGTCCCTCTTCATGATTACAACATCGAAACCAAGCAAAAGTATTTAACTCCGAAACATACATATTTCAATTCATACCTAAACAAATACATAATGCAAGGGATACTTACATTTTTTATTAACATAAACAATAATTTCTAGACAAGCACAAACACACGGACCCCCACTCACCTATCAAACACACACACTTCGTAGGTTTAATCCATAATGAAAAACAAAAGAATCACTATCTACTTCAACACAAAAATAGAACTCACTATTGTATCTACTTAAGCTTTGACATCTGTATTTGTCCTTTATTTAAAAAAAAACAAACATATTTAATAAGCATATTCATAAGTAACTTCACGATCTTTCTGTTATTTTCTACAGTACTGGAGCAGCAGCTGTAAATTTTGGTGTATACCGAGCAGGGTCAGGCAACATTTTGCTCGATGGTCTGAAGTGCACAGGAACAGAAACTAGTCTGGGAATCTGCTCTCACAAAATGCTTTATGAACACTCCTGCAAGCATTCGAATGATGTTGGTGTCGTCTGCAAAATAGGTTAGAAAATTTATTTTACAGCTTGTTTTTATTGTAGATACGGGATCGCGATAACATTCCTAATCTTAATAAATATTTTTTGGAAGAACAAAAAAAAAAAAAAACCATTCTCTTAAAACAACCTCTGCTTTCGATACGACAAAAAAGTTGGATTAAAATAAGCAGACAAAACGAGGACAATACCTGCTATTCAGTGAGAATTTCTAGTATATTGAAGGAAATTATATCTGAGTGACTTTCTGAATGAGTATGCATGTTTGATGATGTATTGAGTACATGATGCAGTAAAATTTCATATTAACCTGTACTTAGTTTTAAAAAGATACAATAATAATGAATACTAATATTTGTGTTGCCGATTACAACTTAACCAAGTATAATATATCCTATCAGTGAAACAAGTTTTATATATTTATAAGTGTAAACGTACTTACCTGTGGCAGAACTACGTCTGACTGGCACTAGTCGCACCAGACAAGACCTGGGCCTTGTAGAGATGAAGACCGGGAGCACGTGGCAAGCTGTTTGCGTCTCTGACGTCACGACGGCGACAGTAGCGTGCAGACAACTCCGTCTACCCACGTGAGAAACACGCTTCTTTCCCTTTAAGTCGACAAAACTGATTAAAAACGCTAATAAAGTTTCTATAGCAATTCTGCAATACAAGAGAGACGATGTGTGAAACAAAAAATCAAACTCACCTCAAGTCAATTAAAAACTTTTTTTTTCATTTTTTAAGTAACTGTCTTTGTCCGTTACGACAAACAGTAATTGTATGCACATCTTTCTTAACCCGTTTTTTCATTTTATTTAGAGGGGCAGCCGTTCACACAGGGGGATTGTTACATGAGGCTAGGAAGAGCCCTGTACTAAAGGTATCTTTTACCTGTGAGGGCCATGAGAACAATCTTTTCCATTGCGGTCAGAATGTAGACGGCTACAAGAGTGAGTGTGACGACAGTGACGTGGGAGTCTTTTGCACCGACAGTAAGAAATAAACTACTTTTAATGTTTTCTGTTGATATACTTTACTTTGTTTGGTTACTATTAAGCCGCTCAGTTAGAAAAATACGGATTAAGCTCAGTTCTAAGATTTCAGAACTGTTTGCCCCTCCCCAGACTCTTAAAGCATGTAGTTTTTTTTTACAGGGTGTGTGTGTGTGTTTCCGGAACACAGAGAGATACAGATATTTGTAAATCATATAAGGTCATTTCAATTACACTCCCACCATAAAGGAAATGAAAATCATTTTAGTTTTAAAATAACACGTGGATATCAAAAACATCTGACAATCCCCCCCCCCAAAAAAAAAAAAGTAAAACTACATCAACCTTTTCTAAAGTCAAGCACTTTATATTTGTGTTTTTATGAAACTACACAAGCTGTAAAGGCTAATTACGTGCCATTGTAAACAACATCTGATTAGTATGTGTACAACATCTGATTATTTAAATCCTATTTTCTTTTCATTCTTCAGCCCCTTCTGTTTATATCGTGTCTGCAAATGATCGGCTGATGGCTGGAAAAAAATCAGCTCTCAGGTGTTTGACTCCAAACAGTTACACAATAGCAGAAAAGCCCACTTGGTCAGAAACAGCAGGTGGTCGACCTGATGGAGATCTTCTTATCTTTGAACCTCTGACCAGGACACACAATATGAGACGAGTGACATGCAACTTAACGTCTGTCAAAAATATATCTGGTGATAGTCTCGTACTAAATGTTTATTGTGAGTACATTGAAAAGATACTTAATTACGAGATAAAAAAGTTAACTTACTTTATTTATATTTTTTTAAGGTCACTAGTTTCAAAGAGAACAGGTTTGATTCGTTGCTTACTAACATTTTTCTCGATTATAACGCCAGTCGGTTTTTTAAACACTTATAAGATATATCGTACAGATATTGGCCAAACATCATGTTCTCTCTGACTCTACTAACCGAGATTTTGAATGGATTCCTGACCCGTTAAAGGGTTGAAAAATGCTAGAGAAGATATAAGGAAGCTGAGATTTTCACCGCTCTTACGATAAAAGCAATCCCCGAAATAAGCACGGTTAATACTATCTCGTTCTTCAACGACACAAATATATATTTTCGGTTTTGGTTAGTTTTCATTCCTCGACACAAAGATAAGGATATCACTTTATCTCACTGACGTATGTTGGTTAAAGTTAGTGGCAGGTAAGATGTAGCTAATAGTTGATAAATAGAATTCGGGGTAAAAGCTTAATATGAACGAAATAACAAAAGTGAGATTACAAAGAAACTGAATGTAGAAAATGTTTTAATTACTTATGAGATACTAAAACAGCTCCGTGATTAGTAGATTTTTTTTTTAATTTGGGTTTCGTATTTTTGCAGATGAGCCGCTCATCAGAATATTACCAAGAAATAATATGAATGCAACAAGGACTGAAAACATAGTCCTCTATGAGATCGCTCATGGACAGAATGTAACATTTGTTTGTGAAGCTGACAGCAACCCACCTCCTGCTTCCATTACTTGGCGAGGAGTAGTAAGCAGTGATACCGGGGAACTACATATTACAGCAGCAGACAACAGACACAATGGCATCTACACCTGTACCGTGACTACTGAAACTGTTGATGGTGATGACCGCCTCCCACTGAAGTCATCTTACCACTTTACTTTAATTGTTAAAGGTTTTATTCATCATCTGTCACTATTATTAATGCTATCACGTATTTAAAGGAAAAGTAAAGTAGCAAATAAAAATAAAATGGTAGATGCTAATGTTCTAAATCGTTTCTGTTCATAATTTCATGTTCAACAGCAGCTTACATTGTGTAGATTAAGCACATTTTCCGAATATACAGTATAATATACAGTAATTGCTCACGATAAGCATAGCAACTGCGAGTAAAGCAATCACAAAATTAAAATATAAGTCTCAAAATAAAAGTGCAAAGGTATAAATTTAGTAACAATTTAAATAAATTTTCTTAAGAAAGCACTTTCGTTCGCCGGATATCAATTTTTAAGTAAGCCAAAAATTTTTGACCAGAAAAATAATCAGAACATCAGTGTCTATCATTTAAGTCTAACATTTGCTATTTGCCTTTCAGCCACATAACACTGTCTTGCATTTCATATCCATTTTGTAAACACAAACAAAACTAAGGTAACATCACAGCTTGACCACCGAGACTCGTAGAGTCAACCGCAGCGCGTGTCGTGTCCACAGTGATTGATGTCGTGTTCTATAAATCATTTTGGATTGTCCCAACTTCCAGAAAGCAGTCAGATGTCAGAGGTAAGAAAATAGAACTAAATTAAAGACTCTTTCTGCAGACTGTGCATGTGTCGAAAATTTTGAAAAATCTTGTAGCAGTCAGCGATTTTGTTGAAGCTCTTCACTTTTGTGTATCTTAATGAGTGTTCCCGACTTGCTGTCAACGCATTGAATAACGTACATAAAAATTAATTATGTTGTCCATAAAATAACACATGTATGAACAAATAATATTGTTATATGTGCAGGTTTCGTAGTTTTCGTGTTTATTTGGATCTGCGCATATTGTTTCTCATTGTATCTACAACAGCTTCCGCTCTTTACCAAACACATCATCAGCCTAAAGGCAAACGATTGGTCATATGCGGCCAAGTATCTACTGTATTAAGAAAAAGACTTCAGTGGAGACGATATGTGCTTGGAGGAAAGATTTTTGTTACGTGCTTGTTTTTTAAGGGGTTGTCTTGCTGCGTAAGTATGTTGTTGTTGTTGTTGTTGTTGTTGTTGTTGTTGTTGTTGTTGTTGTTGTTGTTGTTGTTGTTGTTGCTGCTGCTGCTGCTGCTGCTGCTGCTGCTGCGCGGTTTTAAATATTCATATAAAAGACAAATAAAAGATAAATGACTCCTACGAGACATTTTTGTGTCAGTTCAGCCATGATATACTGCTTAAAGCTTTGTGCCAGAAATACGACTTATTAGACGAGCTTTTCAAAAATGCATCTGAAACTAGATTGAGCAAAACAATAATGTTTATCCTGTTCTCGAATTCAACTTTTTTGTATGGTTAATCTTTTCTTGTTTTCCTTTTATTTTAGCAAGCCATGCACATTTTGTCTTTGTTCTGATGTCCAGTTTATTTTGTCATTTACGGCAAATAACTATGCCAAACACACAATACAGCCACTAATCTCAAATTACATGAAAGGGAGAGTAGAAACGTCCATCGCCGATGGTCCATCGTCACAATCATCGTTGAAACAAGGTGAAAGTAATCATTAAACTACGATTATTTAAACTCAGTTGTGTTTATTTATGCTTTAATAGAAAGTAAAACATGATTGAAAACAGTCAATGTACAGGCTGAACGACTGTCACCGCATGCGTTCTTAACGTCATGTGCTTATTTTTCTTTTAGTGAGAAGACAAAATCAACAGCAACAGCTTGTCGGTATTGACACATTCAATGGTTTACGAAGAAAAGAGAAGTAATAATTATTTGATTTACTGTTTGTTTTAAAAAATACATTTTTGCATTTTCCAATTAAACTTTTAAAAAATTAGTGTGTAACTGAGCACAACAGTTGAACATTTTTTAATTTTATTTCAACACTGTGCTAATTGAAGGTTTATCTCCCTTCAGCAGATGTTAATGTGTTAACCTTTACAGGCTAATTTACTTTTTCAGGTGATGGCTAATTAGATAAACTACCAACCTGTGACATCTTGCTACGTTGTGAGATAATCACTCGTCTGTACCTCTTGTTGTCTTACTAATCGTAAGGCCTTAGTGTTTATTATCATATGTTCTTGACATCAGACTGCATCAAACGCGGTGACTGACATCACAGTAGTGCTTATCTCCCTTTCTGATTCATGACTAAAATTATGGGATATTTATAGAAGATCGTTTAATAAACGAGTTTATGGGTTGGTTTTCGAATACTATAAATGTGTTTAAATATATCTATAGATATGTGTACTGGTATGTTTCTGTATATAATAAGATTATAAATGGGTTTTAAAAATCGTTTGTTTAAGGAGGGCAGTTGAGAAGAGACTTGTTACCAGAATTGTCAACTTCTTTGTTGATTTTTTTTTTCGTAGAGCCAAAAGTTGTATATATAACTTTATCAATGTAAAAATTTTTTGAGAGTTCATGTTCAGCAAGAGATGGTTCAATGATGTAAAATGTAATCAACTTTGCACTTAAATAAATTTTACTCAGTATCGCGCCGCATCCAGCGTGGATGGACACTACCCTGGTCTACTCTGTGATCTCAACTCGGGACATTTACATGTGACTCAGACACGTCTTCTTCCTTCACCATCCCGGGCCTGAATTCCTTTCCAACCCCGTTCTAGCCGAAATTTCTATGGTTGAGCAGTTTTCAGTAAATACTTTGTGTCACGGTTAACCCTTTTCCCGCTAACATTCTCATCCATTCATAAAAGTGACAATGGCTGAAATGAACTTAAGTAAATAAAGTCTTCGAATTCGAGTTCGAATACCTAAAAGTGTTCGAGGACAACCTTTACCTTACCTTGAAAAGATGTATAAATGAAATATTACGGTATATACAGATGTGATTGCTTGTATTACGCTTGATGGTGCTAGGCATACGACTAAGCTCGAAAAGAGACGAATATCGCGAGGTGTTGACAGTCTCTTGCGATAATGCGCAAAAAAAAACTCCAAATAAATTTGTCGAAAAAATAACGAATGCTTTACATTGTGTCTTTTAGTGGCGTGGTGTTTCGCTGCATGTTATCAGCTTTTCTGTTTTGTTTTGTTTTGGTTTTTTGTTACTGATGCTAACTTTTTCTTTCGTTTTTTTTTTTTATCTGTCGATCACTTTATTTCTCTCTAAGGTTCTATTCCTTATCTATGATGTATTTTTATATTTTGCTATGACGGCAATAGAGCGAACGACGAAACGGGCTTTCAGAAAATCTTTTTTAAATGCAATAAAACATGTTGTGGCATAAAATCTTTAAACAGACAATATAGACGACATTGACATTAAACTACATATCACATAATAGAAATGGTAAGACTAAAGACTAGAAGACAGGGGACAACTTAACAGTGACATGTTTATGCTAATATAATTAGGTGTAAGAATACAAAACTCATTACATTTTCATTAAACAATGCATCTTACAGTTTCCAAATACTTATTATATTGTATAATTTTATTATAAAAAACAATATAATTTTTAATAGTGTTACAATAGTGCAGTGACAGAGGTTTGTGTAGAAAGACAATGATATTATGAAAGACAATCGGTGCTTAAGCTAAGTGTCGAGACATAGTGTTAACGAATCAATTGGTCAGTTAAATAAAGTTGTGTAAGAGCTACTCCAAATCACAGGTACTATACTGTTAAAGAGATGGTCTTCACCACCAAGAAGTAGCGATTATCCTAGTGGCTCATCACTGCTACACTGAAAGGCAAACGTAAGATATCCTTAATTCAATGCTAGACACCAAGAAGTTACAATAAGGAAGACAAAGGTGCTTTTAATAAACAAATCTACATAAAAAAAATACAGTCATAATGCCTTATGGTTATGGAAGATATTTCTTTCTTCCTGTTAAACAATCAGTCTTAATAAAATGATTGCAGCTCTCAGTGCTCTATTTACAATTATGCCAAAATCACCACTATAAATCAGGGACAAAAATTATACCAAATCTGCTATTACAATTCTGTTTACAATTTTAATCTTTGCTTCTAATTAAGTTACAACCTTGTTTTGTCACTATTCACAAGTGAGGAAGAAACTGTTTAATTCTTTCTTATAAAGATACTACTTTTTCTCAGACTTACAGTACGAATCACGGGAAAGCAAACATCTTAGCTGAGACTAAGAAATCATGCACTCTCCTAAATCAGGAATCTTCTCTTTATATATTATATTTACAAGACAGATTGACTTCATGTTACGTTTCTTTCATTATGAACCAGGATTAGTTTGTCGAATATCATGCTGGATTTTGTGTTCACCTTGTAATCCTTTGTATGACTATACGAATACGAATACGAATAGTTTATTTTGTTAGGCCTTTGGGCCCATTCAAAAGGATTCATGCAACACAATAGATACAGTGTTATTAGCGTAGAATAGCATCTCTTTTCTTTGCCGCTAAATATAAAAACTTGGCAAGATTGGACAGTATTGTTTCATAACTTTTTGACATGAGCATCTGCAGTTTGGAATTATTTGGTCTAGTGTAGTACATTGTCGGAATGAATTTTTTTCTCAGATCTTTCAGGCATGGACAACATAGTATAAAATAGAACTCATCCTCTTCATCAATTTGACACATAGGGCATATTTTACTTATATTATTGTCAGAATATCTTAAAGTATGTGTCATTATATCTGAAATACCAAATCGAATTCTCACTAATGCATTTCTGATGAAACTATTAGCATCTAAGCTCAAATACATCTCTCTGTGAGTCACAGATTTGATTGACTTATAGAAACTATACCTTTCACTACTATTGAATATCAAGAGACCTCCAGCACACCGACCACCTGCATCCTCTTGCTATTTCTAGTAGGCTGCCGGATCACACGCACACGCACACGCGCACGCACACACATGCACACATTTGCCAACCCTCTAGAATAGCAATGTTTCTACAGAAATGTACCTAAATACAGGCAGCATTAGCTCTAAATAGTAACGGTAAGAAAATTTGATAAAAAGCGGATAATACGTGACAGTGAATAACGCTTATAATGCTACCGACGACGCCGACGATGACGATGATGATGATGATGACAGCAGCAGTGTGGAAAGAGTTTGCATCATCCTGCCTAAATTTTATAAAAAGGCTCAACCCACTTGATGAATGACTAATCGGAGTTTGTTTTGTTTTTTTAGATAGTGGAATGCCATAAAATATCTGAAGAGGTTTTGTTTTGTTTTGTTTTGTTTTGTTTTGTTTTGTTTTGTTTTGTTTTGTTTTGTTTTGTTTTGTTTTGTTTTGTTTTGTTTTGTTTTGTTTTGTTTTGTTTTGTTTTGTTTTGTTTTGTTTTGTTTTGTTTTGTTTTGTTTGTACTGGTCTCCTGGAGTATACGGCCCAGGAAGACAACGTCTAACCCCAAGAGCAGCGTTAGATATGTCAGAAGGTAAAGGTCGCTCGTGCTCAGAGTCATTTAGTGGATAACGTCTGTCCCCGAGTGGACACGTCAGTTGTGTTTTGTTTGTATGATTGTTTGTGTCATTTTAAGAATAGTTGTAAATGTTGAGTTACATGTATATAAATTTATGGAACATTCGTCCCTATAGACAATATATACAATGTAAGCAGTGTTGTGCAGAGCTTTACACTTCATTACTCTTAGGTTAATCATCAAGAACAGTAACTTTCTCTCATGACAGAATTAGAGATCAGTAATAAGTAGTAATAATATATCTTAGGTATATCTTAGGTAGTGGTATGGATTAAGTGATGTATGTTTACTATGAAATAATTTTTTATACTTTTTGTGTATCTTCATTAGTTAAAATTATTAATTATAAACAGGACTTCAAAATAGTAGAGTTATTTTGTGACGAAAGAAATGTCCAGGAGTGTAGGTGAACGCCAGAGTCTGTCAAAGTATGAAAGGGACACAAAGATAATGTAAAGAATAAAGAAGCTTTGCATGCCTTTTAACGGCAACTGAAGGAAAGAGTACACAGTACTTAAAACCCATATGAATTACTGGTTCTCCTGATAGCTGCCCAACGAAGGATTGAGAAGAACAAATTTCATTAACATCAGTGATAATGAGTCCATTACATGCAGTCTCAAAAAAAACACTAAAACACACTTTTTTTGGTTTCGAAATTTGACTTTTATTTACTTGTAGTCTCTAGTCCTGACATCGTTGCAGCAGCCTGTTAATTTTATGATAATATCTTTTATTTACTTGTAGTCTCTAGTCCTGACATCATAGCGTCAGCATGTTAATCTCTTGATCAGGTCTTTGCGCTTAGGAGATGGAGCTGAGCACCTGGCAACATCAGAACATAATTACATGTAATCATATTTGTAACTACCCTCAATTATATGGTACATCTGCATGTTTTTAATACAAGATCTCCTAAATGCCACTATTTAAATTTATTAATTTAAGTCCAATGAGTCAGGCGATAGCCTGCAGTTTTACAGAAAAAAACGCGTGACCTGCAGTTTGTAGCGACCTTCCAGAAACAATGATCACGACAATAATTCTTGAAACCATCAGGCAACACTATTGTATGTGGAGTAAACAAGTGGACATTGCAGTCTAGTCCTGTCTTTTTATCTTCCCCGACAGATCTTGTGCACTTTATTTTGTAGCAAACCTTCTAGCTAACAGACTAGTTCTCATTCACACACATGTCCTGGCATCTTATTCTTTTTGTCATCATTTCTAGCTCTACCTCTTCTTCATTCTTTATAATAAGTCTCAGTCTTTGCACTTATCTGTTTTACTGTCGTATTATGAGAATATTACCTGATCAACAACAGTTTTAAACTCCCCAAATACGCCTTTCCTGTTGTCTGGAACCAAAAATACAATTTAAATGTTTTATCAACGTGGTTTCTTAATTCTGAACTATAAAACATTCAAAGTCGATGCTTTTGAAAAGCAGTTGTCTATAAAACAAATATTTTGTTACACGTTTAACATATGCCCAACTCAGTTGTGTTTTATTGCTCATTATTTTACATGTCCAGAGAGATAGAGGAGGGGTGTGACTCTCACTGTTAGCATCCAGGAAGGCGAAAAGGCGGCAAACGATGGATGGATCCAGAACGCCGTCAACGTTGTCGTCCATTCCATCGAAGAAGATAAAAGTACCGTTGATTAGACTTGATGGTATCTCAGGAGGGAACCCAGCAGTAAATTCTTCATAGCTCACCTTTTTATCGTCTGTGACAGAGATTTGTCTAAAACGTATTTTTACGATAGGAAATGTATTCTTCTTTTATTTTGAACTGTTTTAGCTCATTTATCCTACTTTTTTTATCACAAGCAATTATGCATTATTTTCTTACCTCCATATACTGTACTACGATCATCGTTCAGTATTTAAGTTGTTCATTTGCGAAAGAATATGCATGTATCCAAAGGCATATAAAGTGTGTATATATATATAAATTTATTATTTAAACATAATAAATATGAAGCTACTTTTAACGCTCACCCTCACACAGACATGTGTGTTTGCCGACCCTCAAGAAGAGTGAGATTTCTACAAACGTTTAAATGTACCGACATACAGGCAGCAACACCTCGAAATGATATTAGTGAGAGAATGTGAGAAAAAGAGGATAATGCATGACAGTGAATAACGCGAACACTCAAAAACAGTTGAAAAAAACACATTGGTGGATGATGATGACGACGACGACGATGATGATGATGATGATGATGATGGCAGCAGTGAAGAAAAAATACCGTTTGTATCATCCTTCCTAAACTTTGTAAAAAGTTCACTCTGGTGGATGATTCCATCCATGTTCCTGTCCAGAAAATCGAACACTACTCGGATCTCTTTTGTGCTGTAGCTGAAAGGACTGAAAATATATTTTCACTAGTTTGAATTATAAAGCTTTTGTTAAGTTTTTATATGATGTTTCATCCTTTCTGCTAATGCTATTCATCGCTTAAGTGTGTGGGATGCTAGTATATATATATATATATGTTTGGGTGTTTATGTGTGTAGGTATATATATTTATGAATATTTGTGTATAAATATTAGTATGAGAGAGAGATTTCCAAACTCTTCTTAAAAACGGATAGTCAAGTTTTTAGGTTAGCTATCATTTTTCAGAGCTATTAATATTCACTATTAATATTCATTAAGATGTGTTACTACAATTGAATAAAATGTGAAAGTGTTGATTTTTACCCCGATGAATCGATGGCGAACGCAGTAGCCAGAAGACCAAAAAGGAGGACGATCTTCATTATGCAAAACTATGGTTAATCTGAAAAATCACAAAACGAAACCACAGAAATTTGTAAAGTAAGACACAATGTTGTGGACAGGTTTTCCTTTCAGTTAAATATTCTAAAAAGAAGAGTTTTCGATGCCAGTGTGAACAATATCGATAAGGTAGAACATTCTATGAAGCAAATTATTTCCAGTGAAGTACTAAAGTCACCATGTTTACTAAGAATAGTTGTTTAATTGCAAAAGCGTTTTATCATAAAATATGTCAATAAAGAACAACAAATTTCTTTGTCTGTGTGCAAAATCTCATATTTAAAACGATGATTATCTCTGTCTTTGGATATTAAAAAAGCAATGCTAAGAGTTGTTTATCTTAAACAAAATTAATTTAATACTTAAAAGAATGTAGAAGGGAGACCTGTTGTGTAACAGGTATAAAATAAGAGTATAAATCGTTAAGATAAGTAATGAGAATTGTCAACCTTTTTGTTAAAATTTTCTTTCAGCCAAAAACTGCATAGACAGCTTTATTAAAGTAGAAAAAATATTTGAGAGTTTGTGTTCATCAATAGGTGGAATAATATAATTAACAACTAAGTCATTTGCGTACTCTCTTGTTAAACATCAGAAGAGTATGCTTAGCGCTTCAGATATAGAGATGGTGAATAAAGCGTACTCGAGCAGTTAAATACAAGAGAACAGGTCTATCAAACAATCAGTTAAGTGACCTAACAAAAGGACAGGTCATCTATACCTTTCAAAACCCTGAATCAATTTAAAAGCAGTTTTTAGGGATTTGAGTACAACCTATTATATAAATTTTTCTATTCTTAGATAAGTCCATGTATAAGATTATGAAAACTGTATGCGTTCGTTTCTGAATATGAATAAAATTTATAAACAGACGTGTGCATTGCTTTAAACATATAAAACCTTTTGCAGATTTTGAAAATTCAGTGGCGTAATTTGTAACGAGATAACTAACTAGTTTATATTTCTAAGTAAATGTACACATGTCGTACTATGTGTAAAAGCCGCTTGAATCACTTGATGTTCAAGACAAGCTTTATAAGCAAATAAACTTTAGAAGTTGAATTTCCATCTTACAGAGTACTTACCGCCTTACTTGCAGTGAAGTCAGCAGACTGGGAATGTCTGAGCAGTGGTGAGTCTGAGAATGCCGCCAGGACAAACTATATACCTGGCTTCTGAATCAACAAGTCCGTAAATCAGGATAAAACTTGAGCAAACTTCCCACAGGCTTCACTTAATCTGACAGATGACCGCTTCAGGAACTTGGAGTCGAACTCGTGTTGACATCAACAACAGTCTGTCTGGGACAATATCACAATACAATGTACCTCCTCAAACACACTGGGAAGCCAAATAAAACCCCTATGATATCAAAGAGATTACTAACGGTAAGAAAAATGCAGGATCGTGGTTTGGTTGACCGGTCATGTGAGTAATATGAACCAGATGTTGCAGTATCACCACATCGGTTTCGATTGCAGTTGAGCAGTGGACTGAAATACCAACAACTCTCAAAGACATTAAAGTACTGATGTCTCCACGATGCTATTAATTCTCACTTCAAAAGAATACAATTTTTATTAAAAAATCAGTTTGAAAAAGATTAAAAGTTGTTAGGAGAAATTTATTTAGTTAAATTCACTCCTTGTTACCAACTAAAATTGTTTATCCTAGCACATGAATGTAGTCAGATATTTATTTTAAAAATACCGCCACGCTGTTACCAAAAGTTTTTGTTGACATCAATCTTGTTGACATCAATCTTGTCTAGAAATGTTCGATTTCAGATTCAGACAGAGGTCATCTTTCAAACGCCAGAAATAAACATAGTGCGGATGTTTTTTTACTTTATATTAATCTTGACATGAATTTGTTTATAAAAGAGAGAGTATAATATTTGTTAGTTCCGTCACCCAAAGTGCGAATTATTTCAGCAATGTTAACACGGTCTCAATGTTTAATCTCTCTATTGTAACTTGATAATTAAGGGGAGTATTCAGTTCCAGTTTGTTTGACAGGAATCGGAAAGTTGGGATGTCAGTTAAAGTAGCGAAATGCAAAAGCAAAATTTAACCTATGACCTATGAAGCTGTAAAGTAACGTTACTCCCGGTGTACCTCTGTGCAGCTGCGAGGGAAGGTGAGGATGGTGTAGAAGTGGCATCACTGGACCACACTGTCCGAGTGTGGTTAAAGGACATTGTGGTGTTAACGGGAATACCACCACTGTAATATGTATAGTATGGATAGTACGGGAATACTATTATGTTGTTTATCTGTACTTGCATCTTTCGTATGTTAAGTAAATGTTTATGTTTGTACTTTATGTCACATATTTTTAAATGTTTTGTCCATAATAGAACTGGTGTGGACGCACGTGAGCTTGTAGAGGAAACTGTTGTCGACTAAAGTCTTGTTAGTGCACATCTGGTTCCCCTGCAAGATTATGTTTATTTGATTGAGTTCGGAACCTAGGATTAAAGTAGCGAGCAGCAAAAAGCATAACTTGGCCAGAAAAATTGCAAGAGTTGAAACAGAATTTTAAAAATATTAAAAGATCAGCTATCATTCTTTGACTTATTCCATCATTTCTGGCACTGGCCCTCGGTATTTCTCCCAACTCCAGTTTATACGTCCGCATGACTTCTGTGTTCATCTTCTGAAATCAAGCTTCTTCGGAAACAAAGATGTATGGAAAGAGGTCTTTCTCCCACAGATGTCCACACAGTATTAGGCTTTAAAATTTTAAAAACAAGAACGAAAAAAGAAGAAACATTTGTGTAATATTACTGCCACGCTGTCACTCATACCTTGTATTCACCTCAATAATCTCAACACAACTTCGATTTCAGGTTGAGCATGCGGTCACCTGTCAAAATCAAATAAGAAGTCTAGTGAATAATAATTATCAGGCTTAATCCTGACATATGTCTGGTTACTCATCCACAGACTATATAAACTGTCCTGAAATCTTCCTAAAACACAACCAGAGCTCAAGTTCTTGGTTCTGCTCACATCTCTGCACTTCAAGTGGTAAGTAAATTGAAAATAGTAAATAAAAGTAAAATATTTTACATAGCATCTGAAAGTACAGGTAATGAAGTGTTAAGTCATCTTTGCCAAAACTTTAACACAGTCAAACTAATGACTGATTAATGTATTTAAAGTCATGTTGTAGCTAGTAGTCAGTAGCTCTGCATGGAGCATCCGTTGTACTCCTTTTCTTTTTGCAGTCACTTTCTTTTTCATCGTCGATGTCTATTCTAAACAACTTTTCTTATAATAAAAATACTTATCAACATTTAAATTTTATTATTATTTAGAGAAGTATAAACACTTTAAACTAAACATACTAATCCCACACCAATTCAAAAAAAATCATAACCAATTTATCATATTAATAATAAACTGGTTATAGGAGTATTTATTTATAATTTTTTAAATAACTCGTTATTAAACTGATCTATAAATGAGTTTATATGACGTGATTTTTGTAATCATCTCCATAAACACTAAAAATATCTTAGGAAGACTGTCTCGTTTGAAGAGCAAAAGTTCTGTCACACCTCTCTTCTCCATTTTTACTATGTGCTTTACGTGAAATGTTTCACGTGAAATTGTGATCATGACTTTTGTTTTATGTTGTGGTTTGTGTCTTTTTCTCTAAAGTCTTTCTCACTTTTTTAACGAAATAATCCGCTTTTTATGTCAATATTAATGTTTATTCTTTTCAAAGCATACCATGACTACACACAAATACCTGCAGATACATTTTTCACTTGATGATATAATCACATAAGTAATTAAAAAAGTTGTCCACTCACGTCAAGTAAATGTGCATTTAAGAACATATCTCTAAAAGAAAAGGTTTACAGAGATATCAAATAACAAATATAATTTTACATTTATTTTCTTACTACCCACTTTGCAGATAAATCGGATCAGAATGAGAATCATCATCCTTTTTGGACTTCTGGCTACTGCACATAGTGAAGTTGTGTTTCACACGGGGTAGTAATTTATATAACAGATAAGCATTATATTTTCTCATACGAGATGTGAAAAAAATAAGATGTTGTCAGGTCTGATCAGATTTTATTATGTGTAGACACTCGATGAAAAGTGAAGGAAATGCATCAGGAGCCTTTAGTAAAATGCATGAAAATCATACTTACAAAACTTTAATTTCTTGCAGAAACTAGTTCTATAAGTAAGAAAAATGAACTAAGCATAGATGTGCACAAAACACCAGCAAACATGCAAATAAACAAAAAAAAATGTCACTTTCAGTTGCAGCAAAATCAACTTTCTCAGTCCATTTCATTAAAGTTCATAATATCATCAAATTGAAAAAGAATTTCATTTTTTGATACTTTCAGCTTTACCAACGAGGTAGATGTCGAGAATTTCAAAGCGTTCGACCTTAATGGCGATGGAATCCTCCATTTCAGTGAAACTTTCACAACTTTCAGGGACGTTGATACGAATGGTACTTTTTCGATGTTTTCTTGTTCGTAAATGTTTGTTTTAGTGATCGTCGGTGTTCACGTCAACTCAGAAAAATTTAACACGAGATTGAATTTTTTTTTAATTACAGATGATGGAGTCTGGAGCTTTGAAGAGTTCGCTGATAAGTGTTCTCCAGATATTCCTCCTCTTCAAGCTCAAATCGCATTTGACTTTGCGGACACCCTGGACTCTGCAGTCGACGGTGTCATCGATTCATCGGTGACATGCGCATTTTTCAGCATCATGGATGTGGACAGTGAGAAATCTTCCTTCTAAGTTAGTTCTGTCGGACCTAGAAATAAAGCGTATTACGATATAATTTAAGAGGTCATAAAGTAAACTTTAAATGAAGGATTTGTTGTTCATGTCCATCAATATTTCAAATTTGTTGATTTTGTAAATTGAGAAGTGGTTAAAATAATTTTTTAGGTGTATGTCGCTCTGCCTAAGCATCTCGATTGTATTTACCTTTTCAGACAACAGGAAAGCAATTTTAGGAGAATATAAAAACGCATCCCATCAGGTAAGATCGTCATGTTGTAGACATTCGGTGACATTCTGACAGAGAAGGGTAGGTAGATGATAATGTTATAAAAAATGAAAGACTATAATTTATCAAGAGAGATTACCTCTTGGGAATAACAGATGAGCTTTAACTGTAATTTGCCTAGTCAAAAACTAAATAACCCCTTCTGTGGTCTTATGTTTCTTGTTTCAAGATCATCTGCACCGACTGCTTCAAACTGCATTTTTAGAAACTAAAAGTTTATTCATAGTCCTTAAAAATAAAAACCACTTTTAGCGATGAAATAGTAAAAGACTTTAAACCAAATATTCACGTAAAGACGAGAAGGCGGATAGCCGAGTGGTTAGAGTTGTGGTGTCCAAACAGACAGCGCCCTGGTTCGATGCCTGATCAACGCAGCAAACTTCAGTCGATCCAGCTGGCAGGAAAGTGTACCGGACTCCATAAGGAGTGAAGAAAAGTAAGCTTTACCTCATAGACGATGTATCAATATGTGATTGCATGTATTTTTTATGTTTCCAGGCGAAAAGCTACTTCAAAACAGAGCTGAAAACATCGCGGGATGTTGACATCTGTTGCATCATATGCAAAAGAAACTCCAAATAAATTCAAATTTGTCGAAACAAATTTATGTTTGTTTATTTATTGTCTTTTAGTGGCGTGATGTTTCACTGCACATCATCTGCTTTTTCATCTCTGATGCTAGTGACTTTAGTTCTTGTTTTCTTTTCTGTCGTGGCTTTGATATCTCTCCACCATTTCATTCCTGACCTCTGGTGTATTTATATTATGCTATTGTGGTAACGACAAAACCATTTTTCTAAAAATAATTTGAACAGGTTACGGCAAGAACATTTTAAACAAACAATAAAGACATAACACAACATTAAAATTAACAATATATTTCTTTAGAAAAGAACTAGAAAGATTTAAGAATAAATAGAGGGGAAAACTTTACAGCGGCACATTGATGCTGAAATAAGTAAGTGCATAAATATCAAAACTAATTGTGTTGAAATAATTAAAACATGACTTTATGAAACAATGCATTTTTCCGATGTAGATTAGTGGTCTCAATCATTTATTCGTCTTTGGATGAGGACAATCGGTTTCAGAAAACTAGATAAATATAAAAATTATTTCTTTATATTTAATACTAACCAATCAAATGTTTATTTAATTCGCTATCTTACAAATGTGTTTGTTTTTCTGCATGTTTAGATACAGCCTGTCATATAAATAGGACACTAGGATGACGAGATTAAAGAGCATCTTTGCACAATATGAAAACAATATTCCTGTACTGCTTTGCGAGCTGACATTTTTTATCTCTCTTGATGACTATAATGGCCATGTTGGCATGATATCTAGCTGACAGTTAAGACAACAGATCCGTGTTTGTCAATAAGTTATCAAAATAAAAAGCATAAGTGGTGAATCAGCAGTATATTGTATAGTATTCAAGACTGCGCGAGAAACATAAGACACATGCATTGCAATGGTTTAGTTTGCACAATACAATGAGAAACTGTAACAGTATTCTTCGCTGAAGAGCATGATTCAATATGTATACCTAAATCTTGTGGGCTTTTCTTTTTATAATTCGTTTCCGACTTTTTATTTCATAATATTTCATGAACATCTCACAATTACTGATGTTGGGTATAAAATAGCCAAACTTGGGGAAGTTCTCATTCAACAATGACTTCACCTCGAATGATCCATGACCTTTTTTTTATTTTTGCTATTGTGAAACTGTAAAAAATTGTAATGTAATATTTTAACTAATCATCAACATAGTATAGAGGGTGAAATGCCTAATATTTTAAACATTCATTCTAAATAGTTAAAATATCTCATTACAATTTTCAACGAAGATGATTAATATTTTAATAGACATGCAGACCGTCTTAGGCTTTGAAATTTAAAACAGGAACAAAAAGAAAATGAATATTTGTGTAATATTACTGCCACGCTGTCACTCATACCTTGTATTCACCTCAATAATCTCAAAACAACTTCGATTTCAGTTGAGCATGCGGTCACCTGTCAATATTAAATAAGAAGTCTAGTGAACATTAATTATCAAATTTAAATCTGATATAATATGTCTCTAATATGTCTGGTTACTCATACACAGACTATATAAACTGTCCTGCAATCTTCCTAAAACACAACCAGAGCTCAAGCATTCTTCTTGGTTCTGCTTACGTCTCTGTACTTCAAGTGGTAAATAAATTTAAAATAGTAAATAAAAGTTAAAATATATTTCATAGCATCTCAAAATACAGTGTTGTCTTTTTTGCCTACGTCAAATAAACACAATCTTGTGTAAAACTTATCAAGTATTACTATTTATGTCGCCACTTAATATCACAAAAAGCATGTAACCTAAGGAACTACAAGAGCAATGAAATTGAAAACATTTTATACTTTTGTAGGACATAGTATAGACATCTAAAACAGGTTATGCATCAATGTTTATGCAAACATAGTTGTCAAAGTAAACATTTTAACTGCATGAAATGTGACTGACCTTAAATCATATTTTCAATATAAGGTCCACTTGCTTTATGATTTCTGGAATCATAACACAATACTTAGTACTGATTTGTTAATATATCATATTAAAACTTTACGATTCAATCTCTTTTTATCATAAACTTGATTCCTGTATACACCATTACTTCTTGGTTGAATTTTAAAAAGTCCTCTATATGTTTTGGAATCATTAATGAGTTTTATGCAATACTTTTTAATAGTCTTGTGGGATATGTAGACTCATTTTCTTTAAATGCTGTGCTAAAGAAATATTTTGGAGAAAGATGTTTGTCATGTCAGTGCTTAGAATAACCAAAGATAAGTAAAGCTAAACATTCCAAACAATTACTCATACTTACACAAACCTATAGCTTATGCTGTGTCCTGTTGATAGATTAAAAAGTACTGTTACATGCAAACACGGGCGCGAGAGTGCACACACACAGACGGACAGAAAACATGAAAATATCAAATGAATAAAAACTACTTTAAAATGTGTCTAATCACTGCCCACAATACGCACTAATAATCCTTATAATCAATCACTTTAGTATTTTAATATCAAAAATAATCTCACATCACGGTTTAGCTCATTAAGTTAAAATGCTGGCATTTAATGACTTTACTACACTGCAGTACTTAAATATTGTTATTGTATTTATTGTATAGTAATGCTGCTGTAGTTGTAAAATAGTGTTACAGACTAGGTCAATGTATTAATTGATACCTAGTATCACAGTGCAGTTTTTTATGTTTTTTGACATTGTCATTATAAGGTCACTACGTTTAAGATAATCTCTGATAAAGAAAAATATTCAAGAAGAACTGTATCACAGCTATCAAGTACAAATAAATTTTCATTAATTTTTTTATTGTTTCTTAGTTTCTATAAAAGCAGTTCCTCTATAAGGTTGCAAGCTTTTAAATTGTTAACGACGCTTCATTTCTTTTCCAGCTTAAGTGATACTGATTTTGTCATCGTTCATCAATGGATACAAAAAAATCTGTGTTGAATTGCATACCTCTAGAACGCTTCCAAATAAACGCGCTAATAAAGATGATTGCAGCAATAATCACCAAGGAGCAAACAACAGCAATGAATATACTTGAAGCAGACTGCATTCCATGGCTGTTTTTAGGATCTACAACTAGAAAATAATAAACAAAATAATTAATTTTTGTTTTAAATTAAACAAATCTCAGCATATCTTGTCATGCAGTAATTCCTCATTACTCTATTAATTAAGAGAATGATAATTTGGGTATGTGATATAATATAAACAGTTATTTGCAAACAGATTAAAATATTAATAATATATTGTAATACTTTTGCTGTTATGAGTAATGGAAAGCGGAAAACCGGATAATTCACCAAGTGACTTACGTCCATTAAAAAAACGTGTTTAGAAAGCAATTAGAATCCAACATAGCGGATCAAAAGAGACTCAGATTTACAATCAACCAAATCATCGGGAAGCTAAAATCGAAGCTTTCCTTTCCTATCTTCTAACTGAACTGTCGTTTTATTTTAATGTTTCCCCAGGATCAAAGTGACTATTTTAATTCGTTTAAAGTCGAGGGTTCGATTAAAATTTTTGTAATATGTTTAAATACATGTCTAAGATTTACATGGCACAAACAGGAAAAACTGCGAAAATTTGCGCCAGTAAGCGTTCTTGATAGCATATTATATATATACTTTATATTTTGTGAGACTCTTGTAACCATAAAGTATAAAATATATTATTTAGCAGTGTACAAAATAATTATAATTACAAACATTTTACATCGCCAATGAATTAAAGCAAAATGGAAGAAGAGAATTACAAATAGTTGGATCACCCATAACGCGGGAACGTCAGATAAAACAGCGGACATATTCGGACAAGATTGTTTAGACATCAGTTGCAAAATGACAAACAAAACAAAAACAAAAACAAAATGTCAACTGGAACGTCAGCTTCCTGACCAAGCTATATCTGCAACATTCCCTCAACGGATATCAAGTTTGGGCTTGTAAAAAGCGTTGTTTGTCGAAAAAAAAAGATGTCCTATCTGAGACAGTGCTTCTGAAATTTCTGCTAGAAAGAAAAATAACCTTTTTTTACAAAGACTTATTTGTATAAGTCCAATCAGGAGAACAAAACAGAATACCAAGCTGAGACTAAGAAAGCAAACATTTATCAATTTTTTTATCAACATAAGGAAAATCACATTCAACTATTCTATAATGAAAAAATAAAATCAGCTATATATATAGATACAAATGTACTTACCGTGTACATTTGTGCAATGTGAGGAGGCTTAGCGGGGAACTGGTGTCGTTCACAGTAAATTTTCTTAATTTCTTGGCCACACTCCCTTTCCTACGTTCTTCTCCCTCTCTTTCTTCATTTTGTTCCTCTGTCGTTAGCTTTGTTCGAATATTAGAGATCTCATCAGGCCGACACACTGCATTCTCTGGCCTATGTGTAGTAGGCCTGGGTGACTGATGTAAACTTGGCATTTAGAGTGAGTTGCTCCGACTGTTCAATGCCTGATGTGTTGGTCATCAATATGATTCAGGAGAGATGGGCGGCGATAAGAGAATATTTGTAAAAGCTAATTAAATTTAAAATTTCTGTAGCTAAAATTAAAAACAAATGATACTAACATTACGAAAAGATATCAATATGACGAACGACACTTACTTGCATACGCATG